>NC_052161.1:6245889-6514451 GCF_902713615.1 Scyliorhinus canicula
CTGCAGCAAAACCTCGCGGCTCTTAAACTCAATCCCCCTGTTAATGAAAGCCAACACGCCTTCTTAACAACCCTATCAACCTGGGTGCAGCTTTGAGGGATCTATGTACATGGACCCCAAGACCCCTCTGTTCCTCCCACTTCCAAGAATCCCGTACTTTAACCCTGTATTCAGCATTCAAATTTGATCTTCCAAAATGAATCACTTCACGTTTATCTAGGTTGAACACCATCTGCCACATCTCAGCCCAGCTCTGCATCCTGTCAATGTCCTGTTGTAACCTGCAACACAATATACAACTCCCCCAAGCTTCGTGTCATCGACAAACTTACTAACCCACCCTTCCACTTCCTCATCCAAATCATTTATAAAAACCACAAAGAGCAAAGAACAGCTCTCCAGGTGGAATACTTTCCATCCACTACCACTCGCTGTCTTCTTTTGTCCAGCCAATTCTGTATCTAGACAGCCAAATTTCCCTGTATCCCATGTCTAACTTTCTGAATGAGCCTACCATGGGGAACCTTATCAAATGCCTTACTGAAATCCATATACACTACATCCACAGCCCGACCTTCATCAATGTGTCTCGTCACATCCTCAAAGAATTCAATGAGGCTTGTGAGGCATAACCTGCCCCTCACAAAGCCATGCTGACTATCTTTAATCAAACTATGTTTTTCTAAATAATCATAAATCCTATCTCTCAGAATGTTTTCCAATATTTTGCTCACCAGAGCCATAAGACTGACTGGTCTGTAATTCCCAGGGATTTCCCTATTCCCTTTCTTGGACAGGGGAACAACATTCGCCTCCCTCCAATCTTTCGGTACTACTCCAGTGGAGAGTGAGGACGCAAAGATCATTGCCAACAGGGCAGCAATCTCCTCCCTCGTTTCCCATAGAAACCTTGGGTATATCCCATCAGGCCCAGGGGACTTATCTATCCTGATGCTTTTCAAAATTTCCAGCACATCCTCCTTCTTAATATCAACCTGTTCGCGTCTATTTAACCTGGTTCACACTGTTCCCATGAGCAACAAGGTCCCTCTCTCTGGTGAAAACTGAAGCAAAATATTCATTTAGGGCCTCCACATCTCCTCAGACTCCAGGCACAAGTTCCCTCCACTATCCCTGATCGGCCCTACTCTCACTCTGATCATCCTCTTATTTCTCACGTAACTGTAGAAGGCCTTGGGGTTTTCCCTGATCCTTCCCGCCAGGGCTTTTTCATGTCCCCCTTCTAACTCTCCTCAGTCCATTTTTGAGTTCCTTCCTGGCTACCTTGTAACCTTCTAGAGCCGTGGTTGGGTCAGCTTTTATTGCCCATCCCTAATTACGCTTGAGAAGGTGGTGGTGAGGCACCTTCTTGAACCGCTGAAGTCCCTGTGGTGTGACCCACAGTGCTGTTAGGGTGGGAGTTCCAGGATTTTGACCCAGCGACAGTGAAGGAACGGCGATATATTTCCAAGTCAGGATGGTGAGTGACTTAGAGGGGAACCTCCAGATGGTGATGTTCCCAGGTATATGCTGCCCTTGTCCTTCTAGGGGATGGTAGGGGTCATAAGTTTGGAAGGTGCTGTTAAAGGAGCTATGGTGAGTTCCTGCAGTGCATCTTGTAGATGGTACACACGGCTGCCACTGTTCTTTGGTAATGGAGGGAAGTGGAATGGTTATGGAAGGGGTACCAATCAAGCGGGGCTGCTTTGTCCTGGATGGTGTTGAGCTTCTTGAGTGTTGTTGGAGCTGCACTCATCCAGGCAAGTGGAGAGTATTCCATCACACTCCTGACTTGTGCCTTATCGATGGTGGGCAGCCTATGGAGAGCCAGGAGGTGAGTTACTCACCACAGGTTCCCCAGCCTCTGACCTGCTCTTGTAGCCACAGTAGCTGGGTCTTATAGCTGGGTCCAGTTCAGTTCCTGATCAATGGTAACCCCCAGGATGTTGCCATTTTGCAAAAAGAGAGAGAGCAATAGTTGCACGTGCACAAAGAGATGGAGAGACTGAAGAGGAAGACGTACGCATGGAAAGAGAGAAACAGAAACTGAGAGAGAGAAAGAAGCAGTTATTCCCAGATTGCTCAATGGTGAGAATAACGGTCACTGTGTATGTTATACATCAGTCAATGTCAATGTGTAATGGGTTCTATGGGTCAGTAATTGTTCCAGCTCATCTAGTCAATTCTCTTTGATAATCGGTCACTACCACCCCCAAGATGTCACTCTTGCAAGGACTTATTTTTCCTTCTTCCTCCAGGATGTTGAGGAATAATCGCATCAACTGTATCCATAACAACAGCTTCACAGGACTGAGCGGTGTGCGCCTTCTCTCACTCTACCACAACCAGATTGCCACCATTACACCAGCTGCCTTCAACACACTGCACTCGCTCTCAACCCTGTGAGTACTCCCAGAGTTCCCTCCTCCTTCTGTACCAGACTTTATTTTACTCTGGTTTACGTATGCCGTAAGGTTTTTTAATAACCCTCCAGTACAAGGGGGCTAACTCCGCTTCACCCCGAGTAAACAAACACTTTTATGAAGAGAAATCTTTTCCTCCCCCCCCCCCCCCCCCCCCCCCCCCCCCCCCCCCCCCCCCCCCCCCCCCACCTTGGGCTGAAGAAATCAAGGACTTCGCTCAGGTGGGAGTTTTGAATCTCCCGGTGGGAATGCGGCCTAGTGAGTGGTCAGGCCTGCCCGGGAGTGACAGCCAGAGGCCCAGCTGGGTGGTGAGCGCAGTGAGACGTTGTCAGGTCAGGCAAAGACCTCGAGAGAATGTCAAACGCAGTAAACGGTTTCTGGGACCCCCACCATGACCATTGCCACTTATTGCACCCACACCAGCCCAAATGACATTGAAGTTCCTCTTCACCCCCATAGCAACCCTGGACAGCAGAACTGTTGCATCGTATAAAATGTCATAGAATATATGCACCTTCTCCCCGGGTTTCCTCCGGGTGCTCCGGTTTCCTCCCACAGCCCAAAGCTGCGCAGGTTAGGTGGATTGGCCGCGATAAAATTGCTGTTAGTGTCCAGAAGATTAGGTGGGATTACTGGGTTACAGGGATAGGGTGGGGACCTGGGCCTAGATAGGGTCCTCTTTCGGAGGGTCGGTGCAGGCTTGATGGCTGAATGGTCTCCTTCTGCACTGCAGGGATTCTATGATTCTATATGGAACAGAAACAGACCGTTCGGTCCAACTTTCCATGCTAGCCTTTACGCTCCACACAAGCATCCTCCCACTTAAATCACCCATTCGATCTATCCTTCTATTTATTCATGTACTCATATAGTTTCCCCTTAAATACATCTATACCATTCACCACAAACACAAATGTATAGATACACACATATACATTTACATGCATGCACAGTCACAGACACGCATGTATTGTTGGGCATAGGCATACCATGCTTTCTCCACACCTACCTAACCTCAGAATGCTCGATGCCCAACACAGGGACACACTCATATGCCTGCCCCTGCATCTGCTTCAGAAGGTGGTGGTGAGCTGCCTTCTTGAACCACTTCAGCCCTTGAGGTGTAGGTACACCCACTGTGCTGTTAGGGAGAGAGTTCCAGGATGTTGCACCAGCGACAGTGAAGGAGCGGCGATATATCTGCTGCTCTTGTCCTTCTAGATGGTAGTGGGCATGGGTTTGGAAGGTTCTGTCTGAGGAACCTTGGTCAGTTGCTGCAGTGCATCTTGTATATGGTACACACGGCTGCCACTATGCGTCGGTGGTGGAGGGAGTGAATGTTTGTGGAAGGAGGAGCAATTAAGCGGGGCTGCTTCGCCCTGGATGGTGTCGAGCTTCTTGAGTGTTGTTGGAGCTGCACTCATCCAGGCAAGTGGAGAGTTTCCATCGCACTCCTGACTTGTGCCTTGTAGATGGTGGACAGGCTTTGGGGGGGGTCAGGAGGGGAGTTACTCGTCTTAATATTCCTAGTATTTGACCTGCCCTTATAGTCACAGTATTAATATGGCTAGTCCAGTTCAGTTTCTGATCAATGGTAACCCCCAGGATGTTGATTGTGGGAGTTTAGTGATGGTAATGCCATGCTTAGATCCTCTCTTGTAGGAGATGGTCATTGCCTGGGGCTTGTGTGGCACAAATGTAACTTTCCACTTGTCAGCCCAAGCCTAGATATTGTCCAGGTCTTGCTGCATTTGGACACGGACTGCTTCATTATCTCAGGAGTTGCGAATAGTGCTGAACATTGTGCAGTCATCCGCAAACATCCCCACGTCTGACCTTATGATGGAAGGTCATTGATGAAGCAGCTGGAGATGGTTGGGCCTAGGACACTACCCTGCGAATTCCTGCAGTGATGTCCTGGAGCTGAGATGATTGACCTCCAATCACCACAACCATCTTCCTTTGTGCCGGGTATGACTCCAACCAGCGGAGGGTTTCCCCCCTGATTCCCATTGACTCCAATTTAGCTCGGGCTCCTTGAAGCTGCTATCGAGCAAATGCTGCCTTGACATCGAAGGCAGTCAGTCTTACCTCTGGAGTTCAGCTCTTTAGTCCGTGTTTTGAACAAGGCTGTAATGAGGTCAATGTTGTAGAGGGCGTGAGGCCCAGGATCTGACAAGGAGAGCCACAGGCTTATCAGGGTATTAAAACTAGTTTGTTTACACTACTTATAGTAAGTACATAGTGTGTTATTGGGAAGGAATATCACCTCAGTGGGCTGCCATCTGCGCCCTCCAGTGCCTGGCACACAAATGCCTCACATCATGACGTGTCCCATGAATTGACATAGCCATTCTGTTAACCCTTTATACTCCAGTCAGGAGCTGAGTGGCCCTGGCAAATCCCAAACTGAATGGCAGTGAGCAGGTCATTGCTGAGCAAGTGCCGCTATGATAGCGCTGTCGGAGATCCCGTCCATTACTTTGCTGATGGTGGAGGGTAGGTTGACATTTGGCAGGATTGGATTTGTCCGGCACTTTGTGGCGACGACACCTCTGGCCAACCTGCCACGTTGCTGGACAGACGCAAAAATAGTGAATGATTGTTTGGAAAAAGATCAGTTAAGGTTTTGTTATTCGAAGGCTGTTTGTCCACACTGTGGGTGGTCAGGATATGTAATGATTCACCCCGGGCGGTGAATCGTTTCAAAGAGAACTGGATAAATCATTTGAAAACAGTGTAAGAGGATTTGGACGGAAGCAAGGGAATGGGAAGATGGTGGTTAGCTTAATTTACCGACAGCTGAATCAATATTTACTGCTTTCAACCCTCTGATCAATCGCCTGCGAAGCTCACTGCACATTTACATCACCAACAGGTACGCTATTTGGAATAGAAAAACAAATATAAAAGCATGTGTGTGTTTGCATGTTTACATGTGCACATGCATGCAGATAAGGGAAAACACATGTGCACACACACACTCCGCAAACATACACACACACCTGAGCTGCACACATGTGGCACAGATATGTACACATGTTTAACACACATGCACAGGCATACACACATGCGCGCACACACACAGACATGAAAATGACAATTGCTTATTGTCACGAGTAGGCTTCAATGAACATGCACAAATGCATGCTCAAACACACTGCTATGGGCCAGGGTTTAGAAAACCCCAAAGTGTATCATGGAGATCACCTGACCCACAACTTTGAATAGATTGTGGTATGGGGAGCACACGGCCCACTCTACAGGTGTGGTACAGCAGAAATGGAAAAGTATTTTTTAAAGCAAAACAATGTTTATTCTCTGAACTCAAGTTAAACTTTTTAAAACATACAGTGAACATCTTAGCAACCATCAATTCAAATACAACCCCCAAAGAAAGCAACACTATGTAATGCTTACACTGTCCTTTTATATCCAAAAAACATAACCTTTAACAGAAGCACATCAGGTTAAAGTCACGACTGAAAACATTTATAATTCTGAATTCACCAAATGATCAAGAGATAGTCTTTTCATGGCAGAGAGAACAGCAGTACACCTGCTTTGTCTGGCTCCAGCTCCAACACTGAAAACGAAACCAAAAAAACACAGACACACCCAAGCTTTTGTCAAAGTGAAACTAAAAAGCAGAGCCAGAGCTCAGCTCCACCCACACTCTGACATCACTGCAACAACAGTTCTTAAAGCGACATTCTCATGACACACACACACACAAAGTACGACCAGTCACTGCTCCTAGTGCATTTTACACTTGTGTGTTTATTACGTACCTTGTGTTGCCCTATTATGTATATTCTTTTTATTTTATTTTATTTTCATGTACTTAATGACCTGTTTGAGCTGCTCACAGAAAGATACTTCTCACTGTGCCATGGTACATGTGACAATAAACAAATCCAATCAATCCAGTTTACATAACTGTCCTGACACTCTGCAGCAATCTCCTCGCAAACGCCTTTAACTGTAACTGCCAGTTAGCCTGGCTGGGAGAGTGGTTGAGGAGGAGGAAAATAGTCAGCGGGAATCCACGATGTCAGAAACCGGACTTCCTGAGAGAGATCCCACTACAGGATGTAGCTTATCAGGACTTCCGCTGTGAAGAAGGTAACAATCACTTGCTTTGTTATCGGATCAATAAAATTGTTTAGTTTTATTTTGTGAACTTTTGCACTCATTAAAGTGAAGGACCTTGTAGTTACAGAATGGAATCATAATTCACCATCACACACTCCCAGGACAGGTACAGCACGGGGTTAGATACAGAGTAAAGCTCCCTCTACACTGTCCCCATCACACACTCCCAGGACAGGTACAGCACGGGGTTAGATACAGAGTAAAGCTCCCTCTACACTGTCCCCATCAAACACACCCAGGACAGCTACAGCACGGGGTTAGATACAGAGTAAAGCTCCCTCTACACTGTCCCCATCAAACACACCCAGGACAGGTACAGCACGGGGTTAGATACAGAGTAAAGCTCCCTCTACACTGTCCCCATCAAACACTCCCAGGACAGGTACAGCACGGGGTCAGATACAGAGTAAAGCTCCCTCTACACTGTCCCCATCAAACACTCCCAGGACAGGTACAGCACGGGGTTAGATACAGAGTAAAGCTCCCTCTACACTGTCCCCATCAAACACACCCAGGACAGGTACAGCACGGGGTTAGATACAGAGTAAAGCTCCCTCTACACTGTCCCCATCAAACACTCCCAGGACAGGTACAGCACGGGGTCAGATACAGAGTAAAGCTCCCTCTACACTGTCCCCATCAAACACACCCAGGACAGGTACAGCACGGGGTCAGATACAGAGTAAAGCTCCCTCTACACTGTCCCCATCAAACACTCCCAGGACAGGTACAGCACGGGGTTAGATACAGAGTAAAGCTCCCTCTACACTGTCCCCATCAAACACACCCAGGACAGGTACAGCACGGGGTTAGATACAGAGTAAAGCTCCCTCTACACTGTCCCCATCAAACACTCCCAGGACAGGTACAGCACGGGGTCAGATACAGAGTAAAGCTCCCTCTACACTGTCCCCATCAAACACACCCAGGACAGGTACAGCACGGGGTCAGATACAGAGTAAAGCTCCCTCTACACTGTCCCCATCAAACACTCCCAGGACAGGTACAGCACGGGGTTAGATACAGAGTAAAACTCCCTCTACACTGTCCCCATCAAACACTCCCTGGACAGGTACAGCACGGGGTTAGATACAGAGTAAAGCTCCCTCTACACTGTCCCCATCAAACACTCCCAGGACAGCTCCAGCACGGGGTTAGATACAGGGCAAAGCTCCCTCTACACTCTCCCCATCAAACATTCCCAGGACAGGTACAGCACGGGGTTACATACAGAGTAAGGCTCCTTCTACACTGTCCCCTTCAAACACTCCCAGGACAGATACAGCACGGGGTTAGATACAGATTAACACTCCCTCTACACTGTCCCCATCAACCACTCCCAGGACAGGTACAGCATGGGGTCAGATACAGAGTAAAGCTCCCTCTGCACTGTCCCCATCAAACACACCCTGGACAGGTACAGCACGGAGTAAGATACAGAGTAAAGCTCCCTCTACACTGTCCCCATCAACCACTCCCAGGACAGGTACAGCACGGGGTTAGATACAGAGTAAAGCTCTCTCTACACTGTCCCCATCAAACACTCCCAGGACAGCTCCAGCACGGGGTTAGATACAGGGCAAAGCTCCCTCTACACTCTCCCCATCAAACATTCCCAGGACAGGTACAGCACGGGGTTACATACAGAGTAAGGCTCCTTCTACACTGTCCCCTTCAAACACTCCCAGGACAGATACAGCACGGGGTTAGATACAGATTAACACTCCCTCTACACTGTCCCCATCAACCACTCCCAGGACAGGTACAGCATGGGGTCAGATACAGAGTAAAGCTCCCTCTGCACTGTCCCCATCAAACACACCCTGGACAGGTACAGCACGGAGTAAGATACAGAGTAAAGCTCCCTCTACACTGTCCCCATCAACCACTCCCAGGACAGGTACAGCATGGGGTCAGATACAGAGTAAAGCTCCCTCTGCACTGTCCCCATCAAACACACCCTGGACAGGTACAGCACGGAGTTAGATACAGAGTAAAGCTCCCTCTACACTGTCCCCATCAAACACTCCCAGGACAGGTACAGCACGGGGTCAGATACAGAGTAAAGCTCCCTCTACACTGTCCCCATCAAACACACCCTGGACAGGTACAGCACGGGGTTAGATACAGAGTAAAGCTCCCTCTACACTGTCCCCATCAAACACTCCCAGGACAGGTACAGCACGGGGTTAGATACAGAGTAAAGCTCCCTCTACACTGTCCCCATCAAACACTCCCAGGGCAGGTACAGCACGGGGTTAGATACAGAGTAAAGCTCCCTCTACACTGTCCCCATCAAACACTCCCAGGACAGGTACAGCATAGGGTTAGATACAGAGTAAAGCTCCCTCTACACTGTCCCCATCAAACACTCCCAGGGCAGGTACAGCGCGGGGTTAGATACAGAGTAAATGTCAGTGCTGTGAAGTTGTGGTTTGTGTTGTAGGTTACGAGGAGAGCAGCTGTATCCCTCGGCCTCAGTGCCCTGCAGAGTGCACCTGCCTGGAGACTGTCGTCCGCTGTAGCAACAAACACCTGAAATCTTTACCGAAAGGCATCCCAAAGAACGTGACTGAACTGTGAGTTAGAGAGGATCAGACAGAACCCGCTGTGATGTTCTCACTCACTGTATTACGTGTATTCACAGCCAATGTGATATTACTGCAGTAATCAGATTGCCTCTCTGCACCTTCACCAATGCTCGACAGTGACTGTGAGGTAGGGAGGAAGTGTTCATGCCAAACAGACCGAGAAAAACTGTGAGAGCGGAAAAGAGATAAATAAATCAGGCATGAGGCAAATATATGATATCAATTTCAACGTAACCCACGCAGAGACAAAATGACGTGAGCTGAATGTCACTACAATTTTAATATCCCCATCAGTTTCACACTCTGCAGATCAGTTAGTTAGAACCAAACAATAAGAAGTCTTACAACAACAGGTTAAAGTCCAACAGGTTTGTTTCAAAAACTAGCTTTCGGAGCACTGCTCCTTCCTCAGGTGAATGGAGGTGAAGGAGCACTGCTCCGAAAGCTAGTGTTTGAAACAAACATGTTGGACTTTAACCTGGTTGTGGTAGCATGACTAGAGGTACTACGGTACCTGGGAGTGTGAGCTATCATTGGTGGAGAAGGCTCCTTGCTCATTGGCCCAAGTGTTTGCATTTCATTGATCGGAATGTAAGGTAGCTCCGCTCAGTGAGGCGGAGTATAAGAACCCGTGTTTCCCAGCAGCCTGCCTCTTTCTGTACTCGAGCTGCTGGGGAAACATCTTGGTGATTAAAGCCTTCAATTCGGACTACATCCTCGTTTCAGTAGTTATTGATCACGCATCACTGGTGTTGTAAGACTTCTTACTGTGCTAACCCCAGTCCAACGCCGGCATCTCCACATCAGAACCAAACAACCAGGAGAGAATCAAAGGGAGGAAAAGGAAGGGTTTTCATTTAATAGCAACTCCTATGACCCTAAGATGTCCCAAACTCCTTCACAGCGAATTCATTAAAGTTTAATTTGCTTATGATTTTCCAAAATTCCCTCGATTCAGGAATGACTCCCGCAGATTGAAAGTTAGCAAGTGTGATATTGCTATTCAATGAAGGAGGGAGGGAGGAAACAGGGATCTCCAGGCCTGTGGCCCCAGTATCAGTCATCGGGAAATACTGGAGTTTATTATTAATGAGGTGTTAGCGAGACACTCAGAAAATTGCCATAGAGTCATAGAAGTTTACAGCATGGGAAACAGGCCCTTCGGCCCATTTTGTTCATGCTGCCCAGTTGTTACCACTAAGCTGGCCCCAATTGCCCGCATTTGGCCCATATCTCTCTACACCCAGCTTTCCCATATAACTGTCTGACTGCTTTCTAAAAGACAAAATTGTACCCACCTCTACGACTGCCTCTGGCAGCTCGTTCCAGACACTCACCACCCTCTGTGTGAAACAATTGCCCCTCTGGACCCTTTTGTATCTCTCCCCTCTCACCTTAAACCTTTGCCCTCTAGTTCTAGACTCCCCTACCTTTGGGAAAAGATGTTGACTATCCACCTTATCGATGCCCCTCATTATTTTGTAGACCTCTATAAATTCACCCCTAAGCCTCCTACGCTCCAGGGAAAAAAGTCCCAGTCTGTCGAGCCTCTCCTTATAACTCAGACCATCAAATCCCGGTAGCATCCTCGTAAATCTTTCCTGAACTCTTTCTACTTTAATAATATTCTTTCGATAATAGGGTGACCAGAAAGGATATTATTAAACTAGAAAGAGTGCATGATTATACAGAGTCAGTATAATTTGATAAAAAATTTGATATAATTTGATAAATATCAGGGGCTGTTTAGCACAGGGCTAAATCGCTGGCTTTGAAAGCAGACCAAGGCAGGCCAGCAGCACGGTTCAATTCCCGTACCAGCCTCCCCGAACAGGCGCCGGAATGTAGTGACTAGGGGATTTTCACAGTAACTTCATTTGAAGCCTACTTGTGACAATAAGCGATTTTCATTTTTTCATTTCAAAAGCCCTGCAATTGTCCAACTCAATGACACCAGATATTGCTTTTTTACCATCATAAAACTCCTCAAGGCATTTCACAGGTGCATCATCAAACAACACTTGACATTGAGCCATAAATGAGGTGCTAGGACTAAAGCTTGGTCCGAGAGGGAGGTGGTTAGCAATGTCTTGTGGGGGAGAGAGACTTACAGAGGTTGAGGGAGAGAGTTCCGGACTTTAGGGCCCCCAAGCAGCTGAGGGCACAACCACCAATGGGAGAGCGTTTGCAATCTGGGTTTGCGTAAGAGGCTGGAATTTGATGAGCGCAGAGGCCTCGGAGGATTGAAAGGTTAGAGAAGGTCACGGAAATAGCGAGGAGTCAAGCCATGGAGAAACGTGAACGCAAAGGTGGGAAATGTTAACATTGCGGCACCGCTGGACTGCGTAGCAGTGTCAATCAGGGATCGCAATGGCTGATGGGTGAATGGGTTTCAATGCAAGTTACCATCTGGGCAGCCGGGTTTTGGTGACGCTGGAGGTTATGGAAAGTGGACAGTGGGACGCTGACCATTGGGAACATTATTAGAATAATTGCCGCGGTAGCAAAGATGCAGAGGAAGGTTTCAGCAGCAAATGGACAGTTACATATTTATGTCAACCAATGATGCAATTGTAATTGAACACAACCCATTTCATAAAATTCCACCAGCCCTCATTTTTTTCTTTATCTTCCAGGTACCTGGATGGTAACCAGTTTAGTTCAGTTCCCACCGTACTCAACACCTTCAGACATCTACAGCTGGTGTAGGTATCCTGGGGAGAAGGGTGGTGTTGGGGTGGAGGGTGGTCCGAGATAATGCTTTTCCAGGAACATGCCCTGAACATGCGAATCGGGGAGTGGGACGGCTCCATTTGATTTGCGATGACCCATTTTAAGATCCATGTTCCCGAACGCAAGGTTTTGAAAAATACTGGGGTCCCAGGAGACCAACAAGGGGACGAAGACCCAATCACATGGCTCTGTGTCCAGTGACGTAGGTCAGGGCCTTAGAATGAGGTGAATCAGGACATTCCTGCCTCATTATTCTTGTCTGTCTCAAGGGGCACCCAGATATCTGCAGAGGCCTCAATGTGTTCCTGGGAACAGGGTGAAGCCGGGACCTTGCTAATGGCCAGAGGAACCGCACTCGGTTAGCTAAGGCGCTGTGTCAAGGGTGCAGTGTGGGGAGGTGAGAGAATTTACCTCTCTTATTGCTGAAGTGATGTTTGTACACATCATACCGCATCCCTAAATGCACTTGAAGGAGGATTATTCAAAGCACAGGGGAGGTGGTCACTTCCGCCTCCGCCATTGTGAAGACCATGGCGAAGGCGGAAGGAAAAGAGTGCCCCCACGGCACAGGCCCGCCAGCCGATCGGTGGGCCCCGATCGCGGGCCAGGCTACCATGGGGGGACCCCCGGGGCCAGATCGCCCCCCTTCCCCCCCAGGGCCCCGGAGCCCGCCCGCGCCGCCTGCTCCTGCCGGTAAGGTAGGTGGTTTAATCCACGCCGGCGGGAGAAGCATGACAGCGACGGGACTTCGGCCTATCACGGGCCGGAGAATCGCCGGGGGGGGAGGGGGGGGCACGCCGACCGGCACGGAGCGATTCCCGCCCCCGCCGTGTCCCGAATTCTCTGGCACCGGAGATTCGGCGGGGGCGGGATTCACGCCGGCCCCTGGCGATTCACCGACCCGGCGGGGGGGCGGAGAATCCCGCCCATGGTTTATGGTGAGCCCAACAATGCGTAAGAGGAGCAGGCGATTCTGGGCCTATAGTTCCCAAATCACTCCACCATTGGGGGGGCTTTCCCTACCTCTTGCCTGGGTCTGTTGTAGACACACTGATAGAGATTGGTTGCTGTAATGAAGTTATCATTAACTTCATTGTCATTGTATTATGGGACTGTCGGGGGCGGTGGGGCGGGGGGGGGGGGGGGGGGGGGGGGGCGGTGGGAAGGACAAACTAGATGAAGCTGATTTTTTCTTTCAGTCTGGCTGTTCCTGGTTAAGCTCAGTTGTGAGGAACCATACTGTTTGGATTATGTGCTGTGCCTTAGCACCAGGAGGCACAGCCGGAGGTCAGCTTGCCCTCTGACCCCATGTTCCATTGTGACAGGGTAGGCTGGGCTGACGGTCATTTTGAACCTTCGAAAGCCCCCGTCTTCCTCGCAATGCACCCCCCTCCCCCACGATCGACCCACCTCACCATGCACAATAACCTATCAGCTTCATCCCAAAAGGCTAGTTTGAGGACCACCCAAAATTGGTCCTGATTTCAGAGGCTTCGTGCTCTGATCCCTCCTAATTTCCAGCTAGTTGCTTCATTGGCAGCTGCTGTGAGTTAAGTCCTGGGAGCTTTGAGAGGGGGGGGGGGGGGGGGGGGGGGGGATTGAATGGGAGCGGCACCAAGAACGGATCCTCAATCTAGCCTCTTCTGGTTCGCACCCAAAAAACCGGGGCAAACCAATGTATATTTCCCGATGGGATGAGGGTCATAGTGTGCACGGTGAGGTAGGCCAATAGGAAATGAGGGGGGAGCTCTGGGAGAAGGATGGGGCGTTCAAAGGATCTGCCTACCACCTCCGAATGGCCACATCGCAACCGCAGCTTGAAAAGGTATTCGCACAGGGGTCAATAGTGCTCAGGAGCTTGGCTGAGCCCTCCTGCTGCTCTCCCTTCCACCATAAAGTAAATAATTTTAATAAACTTTCCTTGAAACATCACTGGTTAAGCTGCACGTAGAGCAGATAAATTCTGAGTGCAAAGCCCCAAATAAGCTCTGGCGCAGACACGGGGAGAACGTGCAGACTCCGCACAGGCAGTGACCCAAGCCGGGAATCGAACCTGGGACTCTGGCGCTGTGAAGCAACAGTGCTAACCACTGTGTTACCGTGCCAACCACAATGCCACGGGATCTATGAGGGCAGACAGGGTCTCAGTTTAATGTCCCAGTTAAAACTCAGCATCTCTAACAGTGCAGTACTCCCTCTGTACTCCCTCTGTACTCCCTTAATACTCCCTCAGTACCCCCTCAGTTCTCCTTCAGTACTCTCTCAATACCCCCTCAGTTCTCCTTCAGTACCCCCTCAGTACCCCCTCAGTACTCCCTCAGTACCCCCTCAGTACCCCCTCAGTACCCCCTCAGTACCCCCTCTGTACCCCCTCAGTACCCCCTCACCCCTCAGTACCCCCTCAGTACTCCCTCAGTACCCCCTCACCCCTCAGTACCCCCTCAGTACTCCCTCAGTACCCCCTCACCCCTCAGTACCCCCTCTGCACCCCCTCAGTACCCCCTCAGTACTCCCTCAGTACCCCCTCAGTACTCCCTCAGTACCCCCTCACCCCTCTGTACCCCCTCAGTACCCCCTCAGTACTCCCTCAGTACCCCCTCAGTACTCCCTCAGTACCCCCTCAGTACTCCCTCAGTACCCCCTCAGTACTCCCTCAGTACTCCTTCAGTACCCCCTCAGTACTCCCAGTACCCCCTCAGTACTCCCAGTACCCCCTCAGTACTCCCAGTACCCCCTCAGTACTCCCTCAGTACCCCCTCAGTGCTCCCTCAGTACCCCCTCAGTGCTCCCTCAGTACCCCCTCAGTGCTCCCTCAGTACTCCCTCAGTACTCCCTCAGTACCCCCTCAGTACTCCCTCAGTACTCCCTCAATACTCCCTCAGTACTGTACTGGGAGCGTCAGCCTGGATCTTTGCACTCAAACGCGAGTGAGACACAAACCCACAAACGTCTGACTCCAAGGTGTGAGTGCTGCTCCCTTTTAACATGTCCAAGACGTCAAACGCCTTCCTGAGCCAGCAGCCGGAGACGTCACAATTGTGCCTGAACCGATAGGGCATCAGAGGTGAGAGTTTGGCTCCTTAATATGAACCTCCCTCCCTGC
Organism: Scyliorhinus canicula; assembly: GCF_902713615.1. Taxonomy (NCBI): domain Eukaryota; kingdom Metazoa; phylum Chordata; class Chondrichthyes; order Carcharhiniformes; family Scyliorhinidae; genus Scyliorhinus; species Scyliorhinus canicula. The sequence goes on from NC_052161.1 coordinate 6,260,895, forward strand.
GTGGAAGACCAATCACAGGCTCCCGCGGTTTTCAACCAATGATGATAATCATTTCCTTCCTCCCTCAACAGGGACATGAGTAACAACAGGATCAGTTCCTTAACCAACACGTCTTTCATCAACATGAGCCAGCTGACTACACTGTAAGTAACATGTAGCCATGGGTATTTACAGCAAGCTGTGAGCCCTCAAACTGGTGTAGGATGGTGAATTGAGTGGGCAAAAAATTTGGCAAATGAGTGTATAATGTGGCAAGAGTATGGGCGCGATTCTCTGAGCCCCGCGCCGGGCCGGAGAATCGGCGCAACCGTGCCACGCCGCCCCGATTCCGCCGGGCGATTCTCTGAGGAGCGGAGCATCGGCCACATTTGCGCCGGCGCGTTTGGCACGACGCCAGTAACGGGCCGCTCTCCGCGGCCACCGATTCTCCGACCTTGATGGGCAGAGCGGCCACGCGGAAACGGCAGAGTCCTGCCGGCGGCGTTCACACCTGGTAGCTGCCACCGGGAACTTTGCGCGAAGGGTCAGGGGCAGCTTGTGGGGCGGGGAACAGCGCTCCTTCACCGGGGGGGGGGGGGGGGGCTCCGATGGGGTCTGGCCCGCGATTGGGGCTCACCGATCGGCGGGCCGGCCTCTCTAGCCCCGGCCGGCCCCTGAACCCCTACGCTATGTTGCGTCGGGGCTGGCGCGCGGAGGAAGTACCCTGCGGATGCGCGGGTCGGAGCGGCGCCCATTTGGTGCCGGGAAGGAAGGCTGGAGAGTCGGTAGTCCCCGCGACCATTTCGCGCCATCGTGAAACGCGACGGCGTTCACAGCGGCGCGAACACTCTGTTTCGGAGAATCGCGCCCAATATACTTTGGCAAGAGACAGCAGAATGCTGCAGTCCTGCGTATCCTTGGAAAAGGAATGACAAAAAGTTAGTATGCAGCAACAGTAACTAATTCTGATGGTGCAATGCAGAGGAGGAACGAGGATGTGGGGCGAGTCACCAAGTGATAATAAAGTCACGTTTGATTGTCGCCGTCTCACTGTTGCATTTTCTTCCCCTGTCTCTTTTTTTCCCCCAGGATTCTCAGTTACAATTCCTTACGGTGTATCCCCGGCTCCGCATTCCAGGGTCTGCGCTCTCTCCGACTGCTGTAAGTCCCGGCTGGAAAATACTTTGCCATCTTACAACACCACAGCTCGGGTATCAGGGCCCATTCTGGGCAGCCGGATTTGAGGAATTTTGTCAAGGACTTCGGGAGCAGGGGGGGGGGGGGAGGTTTACTGTAACGGTGCCAGGCTGCCACCGGGAACTTTGCGCGAAGGGTCAGGGGCAGCTTGTGGGGCGGGGAATAGCGCTCCTTCTCCGGGGGGGGGGGGGCCTCCGATGGGGTCTGGCCCGCGATTGGGGCTCACAGGTTTACTGGAACGGTGCCAGGCATGATGGCCTTCAGAAATGTGAAGAAGCTAGGGTTAGAGCAGGGAATCGCAGAATCCCTACAGTGCAGAAAGAGGCCATTAGGCCCATTGAGTCTGCATCAATCCTCAGAAAGAGCACCCTACCCGGCCCACTCCTCCACCCTATCCCCGCAACCCCATAACCCCACCTAACCTTTTGGATAAGAAGGGGCAATTTAGCGTGTCCAATCCACCTAACCTACACATCTTTGGACTGTGGGAGGAAACCGGAGCACCCGGAGGAAACCCACGCAGACACGGGGAGAACGTGCAAACTCCACACAGATAGTGACCCGAGATCGGAATTGAACCCGGGTCCCTGGAGCTATGAGGTAGTAGTGCTAACCACTGTGCCACCGAGAAGGTTAAGAGAAGAATTAATTGAGATGTTCAAAATTATGAAAGTTTTGAGAGAATGGTTAGGTAGAAACTGTTTCCACAGGCGGGTTCAGCACTGGGCTAAATCGCTGGCTTTAAAAGCAGACCAGGGCAGGCCAGCAGCACGGTTCAATTCCCGTACCAGCCTCCCCGAACAGGCGCCGGAATGTGGAGACTAGGGGCTTTTCACACTAACTTCATTTGAAGCCTACTCGTGACAATAAGCGATTTTCATTTCATTTTTATTTCACTAACCAAAGGACACAGATTTGAGATAATTGTCCAAAGAACGAATGAGGAGAATGATTGCAGATGTGGCAGGGTTAAATCGTGAAGGGCAGGTGCACAGACCTGCCTTCCCTGGGTTTAGAAGATCAGGATCGCTCTAATTGAGATTTAAAAATGTCAAAATAATTTATTATTGTAGAGACAGAGAAATGGGGTTGGATTCTCCGCCTCCTCCCGCCGAAATCACGGCCGTCACTGGGGAGGGGAATCCCGTTTGGCGCAGGAATCGGCGGTTCGGCGATTCTGCGGGCACCGAAAATCGCGTCACCAGGGGGTTTGCCGTGACGGGGTAAAACCCCACCAAACAATCAGAGGATGGTTACATCTCCTCGAAAGATTCAGCCTTTTGTGCCCAACAGGGACTGGGTGAAACACGCTCACCCCATCTCTGGCTACTGGCTTCCCAATTGGCAATGGCTCACCTCTTTGCCAGCTCTCAGATCAAAACATGAAGTGTCTTGATGCAGTCTCCTATCAGTCCTTGAACAACATGTCCCTAATTTGGCATAAAATTAACGTCAAGTCCTGTTCACCCCTGTGCTCACTGACCCAGCTCCCTGGCCAGTAATGCCTCAGATTTAAGATGCTGGTCCTTGCTTTCTGATGCATGTCTGTGGGGGAGCTGGGGGTAACTACATCCCAACGGACAGCTGCTTTGAGGGGGAGCGCAAGGGGGAGGGGCGGAAACTAGGAAAGTAAAAACAAAGGCTGTATGAAGAAATGGAGCCCTGAGTTACTGTGCAGACTGTGTGTGTGTGTGTCTGTGTGAATACCAGCAGGCTCTGCTTATCAGAGTGTCAGGGTGCCTTGTTGTGGTGGGTGGGGAGATATCAGTGATGCTAACAAATTGCCTGTCTTAAACACAATCTCCTTCATATAGTGTTACTGACTCTGAGTGACCAGGAGGATGGGCAGTAATAGCAGCTGAGCCTGAAGGGGCAAGGGAGTGTCTCTAAATTAGTGGAGTCTTACCTCACAGTGTTTTTAAAAATTATTAATTCTAACTTCGCGGTATCTTTCAAATAGTGTTTATTCTCTGGTTCCTCCCCCAACAGATTGCTGCTGGAGGTAGTCCCAGAGGAACCTGGTTCCCTTTCTGTTCTCGCTGCTCCTCTCTAAGCCCGAGCAGTAAATCCAGGCCGACTATTTGAACAAGGAGGTGTTCCTGCTGTGCCCCTTCCTCACCTGCCCGAGACCCACTTCCGTCCTCACGTTCACACAGTCACTCACACTGACACATACTTACTCACACACACACACTCACTCACTCACACACACTCACACACACACTTACTCACACACACACTCACTCACTCACACACACTCACACACACACTTACTCACACACACTCACTCACTCACTCAGACACTCGCGCACACACACTCACTCACACACACACACTCACTCACACACACACACACTCACTCACTCGCGCACACACACACTCTCACACACACACACTCACTCACACACACACACTCACTCGCACACACACACACACACTCACGCACACACACACACTCACTCACACACACACTCACTCACTCGCACACACACACACTCACTCACACACACACACACACTCACTCACTCGCACACACACACTCACGCACACACACACACTCATTCACACACACACACACACTCTCACTCACTCACGCACACACTCATGCACACACTCACACCCACTCATTCACTCACTCACTCACACCCACGCACATACACTCATGCACACACACACACACACTCTCACTCACTCACTCACACACTCATGCACACACTCACACACCCACTCATTCACTCACTCACTCACACACACTCACGCACACACACTCATGCACACACACACACACTCACACACACACTCATTCACACACACTCACTCACTCACTCACTCACACACACATAATCACACACTCACATACGGACACGCACTCACACACACGCACTCACAGATGCACACACTCACATACATACATACTCACACACACATATACTCACCCTCACACATACTCACACTCACATGTACTTGCACATATGCACTCACGCACACATACTCACACATGCACTCACACACATGCACTCACACATACTCGCACACACTCACATACACATGCATTCATACATATGCACTTACACACATGCACACACTTGCACTTACGCACACGCACTCATATACACACTCATACATACACACTCATATACACACACACTCATATACACACACATACACACACACTCATATACACACATTCAGACATACTCACTCATATACACAGACTCATACACATACTCAGACACACTCACTCTTATACACACTCATATATACACACTCACATGCACACACTCACACATACACACACTCACTCATATACACACATTCAGACATACTCACACTCATATACACATACTCAGACACATTCACACTATTCTACACACACACTCATATACACACACTCACACTCATCTGCACACAGTCACACACACACTCATATAGACACAAACACATATACACATATCAGTGAACAGCGCACCGTCAAGAAACACACGGCTTGGGAGTCCAGAGAATCCAGCCTGTACTCAAATACACACTCATATACTCACACTCATATACACATACTCATATACTCACACTCATATACACATACTCATATACACACACTCATGCTCTTATACACACACTCATACACACACACACACACACACACTTATACATACATTCATATACTACACTCACACACACACATTTACACTTATACACACACATTCACACTCATACACACACACATACGCACTCACATACACTCATATACACACACTCATATACACACTCACACACATATATACACTGCACACAACATTCACACTTACACTCATACACACACACTCACATACATGTACTCACACACTTAGACATATACACACACACTCGCACACACACTCGTACACACGCCACGCACACATTCATACACACACATTCACCCACACTTTCATACACTTGCTCATGCATTCACACACACACATTCTGATACACACACACTTGCGCACACATTCACACACTTAAACTCATACACACACACACATGTACACCCATACACACACTTATACTCATACACACATGTACACTCATATACACACACATCGTAAACATATTCACACACTTACACCCATAGAGGGGCTGGTTTAGCTCACTCGGCTAAATCGCTGGCTTTTAAAGCAGACCAAGCAGGCCAGCAGCACGGTTCGATTCCCGTACCAGCCTCCCCGGACAGGCGCCGGAATGTGGCGACTAGGGGCTTTTCACAGTAACTTCATTTGAAGCCTACTCATGACAATAAGCGATTTTCATTTCATTTTCATATACACACACATTCACACATGTACACTCATACACACACATCGTGCACACAAGTACACTCATATACACACACACACACGTGCACACATTCATATACATGTGTGCATGCACACATTTACACAGTTACACTCATACACATGCACTCTTGTGCACTAACACATTCGCACACACAGATTCACACACCTACACTCATGCATGCACACTCTGATACACAGACACAAACACACATGAGAACTCATACGTACATATATATGTACGCACACACATGCATGCACTTACGCTCACGCACACTTAATCTTGCACACATTCACATGCTCACACAGGCACGCACACTTACACACACTCACTTGCACACACTCATCACATACACACACTTACATACACATAGTCACACACACACACTTACACAGACACATACTTAGACAGAGACACACACACAGACACGCACACACATTTTCCAATGTAGATAAGGTTCAGGGTGCTGTGATCATATTTATTTCATTCCACGCCAATGTTCCTGATTTAAACCTACTCATCCCTCTGTCTCTGCCGCCTTTGTTCATCTCTCGCTCTGTCCTAATTGTCCGTTTTTCCCTGTCTCGATCTCAGTCACTCCCCTTCACTGCACCGAGCACCAGGTTCGATCCCGGCAGGTCAGGTGGATTGGACATGATAAATTACCCCCTGTGCCCAAAAGGTCAGGTGAGGTTACAGGGATAGGACAGGGGAGCGGGCCTAGGTAGCGTGCTCTTTCAGAGGGTCGCTGCAGACTCGATGGGCCGAATGGCCTCCTTCTGCACTGTAGGGATTCTATGCCTCTCTCTGCGATTGTCGCTTGCTCTCTCACTGTCCGCGTGGAGTTTGCTCTGTTTTCTCTCTCTCACCCCATCTCTATCTTTCTCCTGTTCAATGAATAATTACATTCAATTATTGCACCGACTTTTCAAGAATAGGAGAACAATGGGCCAGTTAGCCTGACGTTAGTAGTAGAGAAAATCTGTCGTTAGGGATGTGATATCAGGGCATATAGAAAGTCATTTACTGATTGGGTAGTGACAGTATGGATTTATCAAAGGAAAATTGTGTTTGAAAAATGAAAAAAATGAAAGTTGCTTATTGTCACGAGTAGGCTTCAATGAAGTTACTGTGAAAAGCCCCTAGTCGCCACATTCTAGCGTCTGTCCGGGGAGGCTGGTACGGGAATCGAACCGTGCTGATGGCCTGCTTGGTCTGCTTTTAAAGCCAGCGATTTAGCCCGGTGAGCTAAACCACCCCCGGACAAATCTGTTAGAGTTTCTTGAGATTGTAGAGGAGGTGGTGGTATAGAGGTATACTAGTCACTGGACTAGTAATCCAGAGGCTCAGGGTAATGCTTCCACAGGGCAGATGGTGAACTATGAATTCAATAAAAATCTGGAATTAAATGTCCGATGATGAGAATGAAACTATTGTCAGGGCAGCACGGTGGCGCAGTGGTTAGCACTGCAGCCTCACGGCACGGAGGTCGCAGGTTCAATCGCGGCTCTGGGTCACTGTCCGCGTGGAGTTTGCGTGGGTTTCGCCTCCCCCCCCCCCCCCCCCCCCCCCACAATCCAAAGATTATAGGGCAGCACGGTAGCACAGTGGTTAGCACAGTTGCTCCACAGCTCCAGGGTCCCAGGTTTGATTCCCGGCTTGGGTCACTGTCTGTCGGGAGTCCGCACGTTCTCCCCGTGTCCGCGTGGGTTTCCTCCGGGTGCTCCGGTTTCCTCCCACAGTCCAAAGATGTGCAGGTTAGGTGGATTGGCCATGTTAAATTGCCCTTAGTGTCCAAAAAAGTTTAGCTGGGGTTTCGGGGATAGGGTGGAGGTGTGGGCTTAAGTAGGGTATTCTTTTCAAGAGCCAGTGCAGACTCGATGGGCCGAATGGCCTCCTTCTGCACTGTAAATTCCATGAGCAGAGTAGGTGGATTGGCCACGCTAAATTGCCCCTTAAAAGGAAAAAATGAATTGGGTACTCTTAAATTTACATTAAAAAAAGAATGAAACTATTGCTGACTGTCGTAAAAACCCATCTGATTCACTAATGTCCTTTAGGGAATGAAATCTGCCGTCCTTACCCGGTCCGGCCTACATGTGACTCACGACCCTCAGCAATGTGGTTAATTCTTAAATGCCCTCTGAAATGGCTTAGCAAACCTCTCATTCAAGAGCAATTTAGGGATGGGCAATAAATGCCAGTCCAGCCAGCACGTCCCATGAATGAATAAAAAAAACCAAGCAGGATGGATAAGGGGGAACCGGTGGATGGAGCATATTTAGATTTTCAAAAGATATTCGATGAGATGAAATTCGGACACAAAGTTAGTGCTGATTGGGGTAATATATTAAATGGATGTATTTTAATTTCTTTCATGAATGTGGGCATCACTGGCAGGGGGAGCATTGGTGCAATCCCTTAATTGCCCTTGAGAAGGTGGTGGTGAGTTGCCATCTTGAACCGCTGCAGTCCGTGTGGTATCTATAAGTTGCTGCAACTGTGTGGCTTGCGAGGCAGGTTCAGAGGGCATTTCAGGGTCAACCACATTGCGGTGGATTTGGAGTCACACGTCGGCCAGACCATGGGAGGACAGCAGACTTCCTCCCCTGAAGAACATTAGTGAACCAGATGGCAGAGAGCCTCACAATTGTATCGAATCGCTCGGCACATGGACTGCAGCGGTTCAAGGAGGCAGCTCACCATCAAGGGCAATTAGGGATGGGCAATGAATGCTGCGATGCCCACATCCTAATGAATAATAAAAATGCTGCCATGGTGGGATTTGAACTGGTGTCACCAGCACTTTAGTCTGGGCCCCTGGATTACTAGTCCAGGCACATTACCACAGAAGCACTATGTGTGCGTGTGCATGGCCTTAATGGGACCTCAGCTAGTTTCAATTTACATCAACAACTAAAGAAAGTACTTGAGTCAAGCTTGCTGAGGTGAAATGTAAGCTGGAAGGAGAGCACAAACCGACTGCAGAAGGATTTATAGGTTAAATGATTTGTCAAGAACTAATGCAGATGGAGTATGATGCGGGGAAAATGTGAAGCTATCTACTTCCAAAGGATTTTTACAAGATAAGAGACTGAAAAATGTCGGTTTTTGATGGGGTCCGGGGTGTTGTACTTGGTTCACAGAGCGTTAACATGCAGGTAAACAAGCAATTAGGAAAAGCAAACGGCGTCTTAACCTTTATTACAAAAGGATTGGAGTGTAAGAGTGAAGAAGGCTTACTGGAATTATACAGGATCATCGGGAATACTGTGCACAGTCCCGATCTCCTTACCTGAGAAAAGGATATACTGATTTTCGAGGGATTGACTCCTGGCGTGAGAGGATTATCCTGAGGAGAGATTATGTGGAGTGGATGATTCCCCTTGGGATTTCAAAGAATGAAAAGTGATCTCATTGAAACAGAAAATATAAAAAGTATATAGAATATTTGCAATGGGCTTGCTAGGATAGAGTTTGCCATCAATGTCTCAGAATAAGAGTTGATAATTTGCTATATATATATATATATATCTCCCTCTGTCTCTCAGTCTCTCTTTTTCTCTTCCCCCACTATTTCTTTCTCTCTGCCCCGTCTCTCCTTATGCATTGTCTTTCTATACCTTATTGTATTGCCCTCTCCTCGTAGAGCTTCACTATTCCTGAATTAGCATCACTTCAGATGCCCCTTCCCTTTGTGTCACACAGAGACATCATTTAGGATTTAATATTTCCATTTCAAAAAAAGAAACAACGCTAAAAGTCTTTGGAAAGAGTGTGTTTGGTTTCCCCTCCCTTTCCTTGTTTTTGTACCTTTTTGGAGACGGTCCCTTAGCCATGCTCTGCCCCTTGCCCCTTGCCCCTTGCCCCTGCTGCTCTGAGAACACTTTCAGCAGTCCAGTTCCTAATTCAGTCACAAACTGGCAGATTATTTAACAGGCCAGTGCTTTCATTAACACCCAGAAACTGTGTCACCTGACAACGTGCTGAGTGCTGCTGGCAGACAAGAGTTTACTAATTACAGACTTCATCTCTCAGCGAGTGAGGTGATGGCTCGGAAGAGATTGAAGCATGGAGTCTGTTAATTTGACATTTGGTGAAGAATACCTCCAACTGGTAAAAGCATCGGAGTGCAAAGTAAAATGCACGGATGGTAACAGAACTGAGATGCTGTAATTATGAGGAAAGGCTGGAAAAGCTGGGTTAATAGAAGAGAGAAGGGAGTACTGATGGAGGTCGTTAAAATTATGAAGGAATTCAAAGGGGTAAATGTACAGAAGGCATTCACACTTGTAATGAAATGAAAATCGCTTATTGTCACGAGTAGGCTTCAAATGAAGTTACTGTGAAACGCCCCTAGTCGCCACATTCCGGCGCCTGTTCGGGGAGGCTGTTACGGGAATCGAACCGTGCTGCTGGCCTGCCTTCAAAGCAATCCAAAACTAGGAGCCATAAATGAAGATATTGATAAATACAGAGCAAATTTATTAACCACCAAAATGAAATGAGATTCACTCTTATTTTATTACAAGGTCCAAAAACACAAAACAATAATCATTTGAACTCCCATTCCTCACAGCCTTGGTCTGGATTATCCCATCAGTCCTAATTGAGTCCCTTTAAGTTCTGGGTGGGTTTCCGCAATCACGTTTGACTTCCCCGAAATGTCAGTGATCTTTGGGTGATGCTGTTGGAGGAACGAACTCCAGCGGGATAACCTCGCGTTCTGAATTTAGAATTTCTCCACCGAGGTCAAAGGGTTTGTTGTGTTTCTTTAATGATGTAAAGGCACCAGTCACTCGTAAGGGATTGGACGCGCTCATTGTGTGTTTTTCTATTTAGACTAGGCACATGGGAGCATTTATTCATAGGTAGAAAGCTTGAAGACATCATCAACAGAGCTGTGCGTACTCTGCTCAAAATCAAAAGTGAAACTAATACTGAATCACATGACACTCTCCCTCTAGCACCTTAAAGACATATTACAACATCCCCCTTTCTTTGTAACAATATTTTCCCCCTTCCAAAGAAGTCTAAGTATTTATAATACATGTTCACATTTAGTTACCATTACATAAGTGTATAGAACTGATGAGTCTCCAAGTGTCCAATGTGTAACTGTAATTCGATGGTACAGCCAGATCTTGTAAGGTAAACTCCTCTGGAGGTTTCTTCAATTGCTCACAGTGATTTGTTGTTTTGGCGTTCTTGGATGATGTTCCTGGTTGCGTTTGGGATCGAACCCTTGATGCAACAGGACTGTATGGTGGGTGAGGAGCTGGAACGGATTTGTCCATGGTTCTACCTCACCATTGTGTCTCTGTGCATAGTAGCTTCATAGGACCTTGGTTCCAAATAAATCCTTGGCACCTCAGATGGTTTCCATGGACCTTCTATGGGATCCTCGATGCAAAGCTGTCGTCCCAATTGTAAAACTTGGCAATCCAGTATCTGCATTTTATCTGCACATTGGTCATCTTCTCTTTTTTTTATTCATTTATGGGATGTGGCCATTGCTGGTTCGGCCAACATTTATTGGCCATCCTAGTTGCCCTTAAGAAGGTGATGGTGAGTTGCCTTCTTGAACCGCTTCAGTCCTTGAGGTGTAGGTACATCCACCGTGCTGTAAGGGAGGGAGTTCCAGAATTGTGCCCCAGCGACAGTGAAGGAACAACAATATAATTCCAAGTCAGGGTAGTGAGTGACTTGGGAGGAGAATCTCCAGGTGGTGGGGTTCCCAGGTATCTGCTGTTCTTGTTTTCTGTATGGTAGTGGTCAAGCAATTTTAGAAGTTGCTCTGTAGTTTCTGGAGAGTAGAATGGGTAATAGTAGGTGAATTGGTACACACTGGTTTGCTGAATATGAGCTGTGCCATGGATGGTGTAGTAAGAAGTCTTACAACACCAGGTTAAAGTCCAACAGGTTTGTTTCAAACACGAGCTTTCGGAGCGCAGCTCCTTCCTTAGGTGAATGAAGATTAGGGTTAGGTCCTTCATTCACCTGAGGAAGGAGCTGCGCTCCGAAAGCTTGTGTTTGAAACAAATCTGTTGGACTTTAACCTGGTGTTGTAAGACTTCTTACTGGGCTCACCCCAGTCCAACGCCGGCATCTCCACATCATTGATGGTATGGTTACACTTAAAGGTGTGACTCTCACATGTAACATTGCACTGTCTATATTTGAGAATTAAGGATTTTACTGTGCAAATTATTCAGTCAGCTAGGCCATTGGATCTATGATAATGAAGTGAAGAGGTAGTGTGATTGATATTCCACTTCTCACACATATCCTGAATTCATAATGGTCTCTCTAGGCACCCCCAACTAAACTAAAAATAGCACTTAAGAGTTTGCGTGACAGTTGTGCTTGATGTACTACTCAATTGCTGAATAATTCGATACTTGGTAAAGTAGCCAACGATAATGATGAAGTTAGTGCCAAGGACATGAGAGAAGTCAAACGTAACTTTGGACCAAGGATGGGCAGGAACTTCATGTGCAACAATCAGTGGTTCTTTGTGCTTTTGCCATATACTGTTGATGCCTTACACTTCTTGACAACTTCAATATCATTGTTCATATCCAGCCAATTGACTGTCTCTCTTGTGAGTCTTCTGATCTGATCTATGCCCATCTGTGAGCGATGAAGATGCTTAAAAATATCAGGTCGCAAAATTCCAATATGATGACCTGCCTGTCTTTAAGAGTAACCCCCTCCTATGAGATGCCTTGCTCATTCCAATAAGGCCCAAAATAGTCCCACGTGAGGATTGCCTCAGTTTCTGTAATGTGGAATCTTTTTCCGTTTCTTCTTGTGCTGTGTTGTTGTGCAAAATGTACCAGACCAATTGACAGACTTGCATTCTCCTGCAAGCTTAAAGCTGCAGCTCCTTTGAAAGTGCCCGTTTTGTTGAAGCATTCTGAATACTTCCAAGTTAGGCCATGGACTGAGGTTATGGAAGCAGTTTCTGAGATTGGTCTACCTTGTGATTTCTGACCAACGCTGTGGATTGTCATCAGTGCAAGGTGGCGGCCATGATGTAGAATGTCTGTCACACCCAGGAGGTTGCACATGGAATTCACCAACAGTGTACACTGAATGTCTCACAGTGGTAGGCTTCTCCATGGAGTTCCGTCTCTGTGGATATATGTTCTTTTAGGACTCGCAGAGGTAGTATATTGGCTCTTACCCCTGTGTCAATTTTGGCCAATAACGAATCGTTGCCAACTATTATAGGACAGATAATTTGACTCTTGGCAAACACTTTGGATGGTGTGACAGCATCTGTGTTTTCCACGAGATTACTGGTGAGAAACATGTGTTCTCCACTCATCATCTTGTTGTGCACATCATTGTAATTTTCTGGTTCGTCAGTCACCTTTTCTACATGTTTTTGATGGGACACCGGATGGTCTCTTATTGCTTAAAGGTGCCTGCTGTGTGCGGTCTGTTTGGATCAGTGCACAGCTCTTTGTAGCTGCATCTGCCTTTGCTCGAGTGCCCTCCCGCTGCCCTTTCCTGCCCACATGCCTTGCAGAATTGATGAACAGCTAGGCACTTCCTTGATGCCTTCAGAAGTTTGCATTTTCCACCGGTCTTGCTGGGTTTAGATGCCAGAGAGGGCTTCAACGTTTGGGGTTGTATTTCAGGCCTGTAAGCTTAGAACATAGAACATTACAGCGCAGTACAGACCCTTCGGCCCTCGATGTTGCGCCAACCTGTGAAACCCCTCTAAAGCCCATCTACACTATTCCCTTATCATCCATATGTCTATCCAATGACCATTTGAATGCGTTTAATGTTGGCGAGTCCACTACTGTTGCAGGCAGGGCATTCCACGCCCTTACTACTCTCCGAGTACAGAACCTACCTCCGACATCTGTCCTATATCTATCTCCCCTCAATTTAAAGCTATGTCCCCTTGTGCTAGACATCAGCATCCGAGGAAAAAGGCTCTCACTGTCCACCCTATTTAATCCTCTGATCATCTTGTATGCCTCAATTAAGTCACCTCTTAACCTTCTTCTCTCTAACGAAAACAGCCTCAAGTCCCTCAGCCTTTCCTCATAAGATCTTCCCTCCATACCAGGCAACATCCTGGTAAATCTCCTCTGCACCCTTTCCAAAGCTTCCACATCCTTCCTATAATGCGGCGACCAGAACTGCACGCAATACTCCAAATGCGGCTGCACCAGAGTTTTGTACAGCTGCAACATGACCTCATGGCTCCGAAACTCAATTCCTCTATCAATAAAAGCTAACACACCGTACGCCTTCTCAACAACTCCATCAACCTGGGCGGCAAATTTCAGGGATCTATGTACATGGACACCGAGATCTCTCTGCTCATCCACACTACCAAGAATCTTACCATTAGTCCAGAACTCTGTATTCCTGTTACTCCTTCCAAAATTAATCACCTCACACTTTTCTGCATTAAACTCCATTTGCCACCTGTCAGCCCAGCTCTGCAGCTTATCTATGTCCCTCTGTAACCTGCAACATCCTTCCGCACTGTCCACAACTCCACCGACTTTAGTGTCATCCGTAAATTTACTCACCCATCCTTCTACGCCCTCCTGCAGGTCAATTATAAAAATAACAAACAGCAGTGGCCCCAAAACAGCTGGAGAATGGCCGGGTCCGTGGCTGTGCGTGTGCACGGCGACGACCTGCAGCGGTCGCCGTGTAAACCTCCATTCCCAAACGATTGGCAAACTTTGATGGCTTTCCCGTCTGGTTCAGACGCACCTGAATCAAGAAATCATTGGCGGCATTCTCCGATCCGCCAGTCCCGTATTCCGGCACGGCGACCCCCCCCCCCCCCCCCCCCCCAGCAGCGGTATTCTCCGTTCCCGCAGCCGGCCTATGGGGTTTCCCATTGTGGCCACCTCACCGCGAGTGCGCTGCCGATGGACAGGAGGATCCCGCCGACGGAGAATTCCGTACATATGTTTGTACGTTGTTTAATCATTTTGAATTCGAAGTCTGTCAGCCGCATCCCAGTTCAAACTGGGGAATTAAATGGACATTCTGACAATATCTCTTTAATGTTCCTCCTCCCGCAGTATCTGGGATGAGAGTCACTGTAGCTGCTTTCACTCACTGTTCCGTTATAAACGCAACCTTCCCTCGCCCCGTTTTTATGACGATTTGTTTTCTTTGACCCCCCCCCTATTGATCCGACCCACACACCGGCCACTCGGCGATCCCAACTGAGCTACCCTGATGCTGGACATCTCAACGGGACGTCCTACTCGCTGAACTGACAGTCTCACCCTGAGGGATCTGTCTGCATACCAGCTCTCGCTCGGTGCTGTGACTTCAAAGCTGCCCTGGGCAGTCGCTATACTGAAGGCTCAACACCCTCCAACTCTGCCACTCAGTTACAGTCTGACCAAAACATCAAGGGTCATCTCACACCGTGTAGCAAAATCGAGGTTGTTCACAGTGTCGCACCTGCACTCAATCATTCGGCCAGGCTGTTTGACCACTGCTTCGCTCCAGGTTGTGTTGTTATAATGATATAAAGGCACCAATCTCTCCTAAGGGTTTGGGTAAACATGTCGTGGATTCATTTAATGACACTAGGCGCATGGGAGCAGAGCTGTGTCAGTGTTCTCTGCTCAAAAGCAAATGTGAAACTAAGACTGGATGGCAGGACACATTTCCCTTCTCGTGATGTCATGCTGCGCCCCCTTAAAGGCATATCACACTAGAATGTGGTCTCCCTGTATTCACATTGGACGCACATCTCAAAGTAATAAACCGAGGATTTCTTTTTCTACTGTGGAAAATTGTCTCTGATCTTTGTTCAGTTTTTTGGGGAGAAGTAACTGATCTATCCCTGACTCATCGTCCTGGAAGAAGACAACCCCAACCCTGACACCACGAACAGGAATGGCTACTTTAAATACTTGGTTAAAGTTCGGAGCTGTGAGCACGGGTTCACTTCTTAAAATGGCTTTCAGCTTCTCAAAAGCTGCCTGGCATTTCTGAACCCTTACTACTGCTGCTTTTATCAGTGGTGGATCTGTCAGCAAGGCAGCTATTATGTCTGAGGTTTGTCCAGAACTTGCGGCACACATCCCTAAAAATCTTGCCATTTCCCGTTTTGTTGTCAAAATGGGTAAATGTCCGACTGCTTGTGCCTTTGCCGCTCGAGGAAGTACTTTTCCTTGACCCACTACGTGTCCCAGATAGATCATTTGAGCCTCATCAAACATCAAACTTGCTCTTTGCAAGATTGACCAGGAGGTCAGCTGACTGCATTTTCTGGAAGTGGGCTTCAAGGTGCTCCAGGTGAGTTTCTCAGGTGTCACTGCACACAAGGCGGTCCAGGTACTCTACGCAATTTGATAAGTCCACCACTAACTGGCTCATCAACCGTTGAATGGTGGCTGGGGCATTTCTCAGTCCAAATGGCCTCATTCAACACCGGTATAAGCCATCCGGAGTCGGGAAGGACGGGTTTTCCTTCATGCAGGTGGTCAAGGGAACCGGTCGGTATCTCGACGACCTTGCAGGAGTCGATTCAGAGCCTCGTAGAGCCACGTGGCTTGGGGACAAGTTTAACTGGGGAGCTCCAGTTACTGTTCCTAGACTTTATCAGTTGACGCTCCACCATGTTGTCCTGAACATGGGCTGGCTTTTCTGGATGATAGGGGCGGTGTCTTGTGGGAGGGGACACACCGTGTCGAGCTAAAGTGGTGCAGCCTAACCTGACTCAACAAATGCAGGCAGCAATTCCCGTACCAGCCTCCCCGAACAGGCGCCGGAATGTGGCGACTAGGGGCTTTTCACAGTAACTTCATTTGAGAAACCTACTCGTGACAATAAGCGATTTTCATTTTCAGGACACTCTACATAAAGCAGACAAAATGTGACATTGAGCCACCTGGTGAGATATTCGGACAGGTGACTAAAAGATTGGTCAGAGGTGGATTTTTACAGAGGCTCTTGAAGGGTGTGTGGGGGAGAGAGCTTTAAGGAGGGAATTCAAGGCACAGCTTCCAGTTGTGAAGTGATTAAAATCTAAATTGGAAGAGTACGGAGATCTCAACGTGTTGGCGGGCTGGAGGGAGTTACAGAGATTAGGGAAAGATAGTGATGTCGTCAATGATGAAATGGCCAGTTCAGAACTCAGTGCTGGTGGATGAAGAGCTTTTCAGAATTCAGTGGATTGAAGGGACATATTTTCAATGAAAAAGAATGGGTGGGGGGGGGGGCGCAATTTAAAGAAAGATATTCCATAGAAGCAGAGACTTTGCTAATCTGCATGTCTCGGTCAGTGAATCATTCACACACCTGAACAAGAACAGACCGTTCACAGCTGACAGGTCACATCTCATAAGTATTTCCACCTCCGATCGATAATTTGAGGTATTGAGTGATCTGTCCGGCCTTCCGAAAGATCGGTACATTTTCCCATGTGCTCGGTCTCGGTGGTTCCCTACTCCACAGGGCACTTCCTGAACTTGCCTCTTCGTTTGTCCACACAGCTCACTGCATGGGAATGACATCTCCACTCTTCCCGGAGGAATCTTCGCAGACGTGGTATCTCTATCTCACCTGTAAGTGCGGGACCTGTTCACTGCGTGTTATATTAAACATTTGATGTTAGTTCGTGGGGACTTCTTCATGTTCATCCAACATTCCCGCCAAGACAGGAAGTCCCAGATTTCCAATCTGCGTTACTGACTGATCTCCCCAGGACAGCTGGGGACATGCTGATGTTGGCCGTGGCTTTGTGAGTGGGGGGCGGGGAGCAGTTAAGAGTTAACCACATTGCTGCGGGTCTGGAGTCACAAGTAGGCCAGACCAGGTAACAACGGCAGATTTCCTTCCCTAAAGGACATCACTGAACCAGATGGGTTTTTCCAATGACAAAAACAAATGACAATTTTATGATTACCATTACTGGTACCAGCTTCATATTCCAGATTTTCTGTTTGATTAATTGAATTAACTTTCTACCCACTGCCTTGGTGGGATTTGAACCATGAAACTAGATTACTAATTACATTAGCACGGCACCATTACCTCCCTTTTTGAAAGTCTCTGGGGTTAAGTGGGTGTCAGACGAAGGCAAAAAGAAGGGTTGAAGGTGAACCTCCCCTCAGTTAACACCAGGACAAGCGGCGATTGGATTCCCTAAACACCTCAACATAAAGAAAGACTTGTATTTATATAGCATCTATTACCTCAGGGCATCCCCCAAGGTGCTTCACAGCCAATGACGTACCTTTTGAAGTGTAGCAACTGTTGTAATCATAGAATTTACAGTGCAGAAGGAGGCCATTCGGCCCATCGAGTCTGCACCGGCTCTTGGAAAGAGCACCCTACCCAAGGTCAACACCTCCACCCTATCCCCATCACCCAGCAACCCCACCCAACACTAAGGGACGTAATGTAGGAGACACGGCTGTCAATGTGCGCACAGATGTAATAAGGGCTGGACAATCTGGTTTTAATGATAATTGGTTACAAGACAAATATTGGCAAGAGGACCGGGAATAATCCCCGGCTCCTCTACCAATCAGGGCCATCCAGATGGGGCCTTGCTTTAATGTCTAATCTGAAAGATGTTAATTCCACCAGGGCAGCGTCCCCTCTGCACTGCACTGGGAGTGTTGACCTAGGTTATACGTTCAAGTCTCTGGAGTGATTTTTAACCCACAGCTTCACATTCGGAGATGAGAGGCCACCGAGCCTTCAAAAATACTTAATTGGCTGTAAAGCAGGTTGGGAAGTCCTGAGGTTGTGAGCGGTGCAATAGAAATGCAAGACATTTTATCTTCCATAGAAATTGTTCCCCTTGATACACAAGAAAGAACTTGCCTTAATGTAGCTTTTTTATTTCAACTCCCAAAAGTCACTTCACATACAATGAGTTCCTTTTTGAAGTACAATGACTTTAAAAAAAATAAATTTAGAGTACCCAATTCATTTTTTCCAATTAAGGGACAATTTAGCGTGGCCAATCCACCTAGCCTGCACATCTTTTGGGTTGTGGGGGCGAAACCCACACAAACACGGGGAGAATGTGCAAACTCCGCACGGACAGTGACCCAGAGCCGGGATCGAACCTGGGACCTCGGCGTCATGAGGCAGTTCAATGACTGACATACACACTGTTTCGTCAAACTATAATTTAATTTGAATCTTTATTAGTGTCACAAGTAGGCTTACATTAACACTGCAATGAAGTGACTGTGAAAATCCCCTAGTCACCACAGTCCGGCTCCTGCTCAGGTACACAGAGGGAGAATTCAGAATGTCCAATTCACCTAACAAGCACGTCGTTCGGGACTTGTGGGAGGAAACCGGAGCACCCGGAGGAAACCCACGCAGACTCCGTACAGACAGTGACCCAAGCCGGGAATCTAACTTGGAACCCTGGCGCTGTGAAGCCACAGTGCCCAGGATTGGCGACAAGGATTCAGAAAAATGCTTATGTGTTTTTGACAGCATTGGAGGACGGAATTTGGGAGATTTGTTCGCTTCACATGGAGTCATGGAATCTTTAACATTTAGCACTGGGCTTCAATTTAATTCCTCAGTTAAGTAACAGCACCTCTGACAGTGCAGCACGCTCTCTGTACTGACCCTCTGACAGCACGGCGCTCTCTCAATACTGACCCTCTGACAGTGCTACACTCCCTCAGTACTGACCTTCTAACAGTGCAGCACTCTCTCAGTACTGACCCTATGACAGTGCAGCACTCCCTCAGTACTGACCCTCTGACAGTGCAGCACTCCCTCAGTACTGACCCTCTGACAGTGCAGCACTCACTCAGTACTGACCCTCTGACAGTGCAGCACTCCCTCAGTACTGACCCTCTGACAGTGCAGCACTCCCTCAGTACTGACCCTCTGACAGTGCGGCACTCCCTCAGTACTGTCCCTCTGACAGTGCAGCACTCCCTCAGTACTGACCCTCTGACAGTGCGGAACTCCCTCAGTACTGACCCTCTGACAGTGCGGCACTCCCTCAGTACTGACCCTCTGACAGTGCAGCACTCCCTCAGTACTGACCCTCTGACAGTGCGGCACTCCCTCAGTACTGACCCTCTGACAGTGCGGCACTCCCTCAGTACTGACTCTCTGACAGTGCAGCACTCCCTCAGTACTAACCCTCTGACAGTGTGGCACTCCCTCAGTACTGACCCTCTGACAGTGCAGCAGTCCCTCAGTACTTACCCTCTGACAGTGCGGCACTCCCTCAGTACTGACCCTCTGACAGTGCGGCACTCCCTCAGTACTGACCCTCTGACAGTGCAGCACTCCCTCAGTACTGTCCCTCTGACAGTGCGGCACTCCCTCAGTACTGACCCTCTGACAGTGCTACCCAGTGAGGCAGGGTTGACACTGACAGGGTGCGATCTGCTTTGACTAAATGGAAAATGCTAGAATGGAGTAAACCTCTTGCTGACTCTGTCTCTCACTCTCTTTCAGTGCCATTGGGGCGAACCCACTCCACTGTGACTGTAATCTACAGTGGCTTTCAGACTGGGTTAAAACTGGGTACAAGGAGCCTGGCATTGCCCGCTGCGCTGGACCAGGGGACATGGAGGGCAAGCTCCTCTTGACCACACCCGCCAAGAAATTTGAGTGCCAGGGTAAGAATGTCTCCTCTCTCGTTGGACAATGGTGTTTTGGGCTGAATTATAGTATTTCTCCCAAAGCCCTTCATTATCATGTGAATCGGATGACATCATGTTGAGCTCGACCACAGGTCCCCCCCCCCCCCCCCCCCCCCTGTGCAAAACCTCGGCCAGCTGTGTAGCAGTTTCAGACGGTCCACACACTCACTTTCCTGCAAATGATGCTCCAGATTCAGCATTGCTCCACATAGACTCCAGATTCAGCATTGCTCCACATAGACTCCAGATTCATCACTGCTCCACATAGACTCCAGATTCATCACTGCTCTAGATAGACTCCAGATTCAGCATTGCTCCAGAAAGACTCCAGATTCATCACTGCTCTAGATAGACTCCAGATTCAGCATTGCTCCAGATTCATCACTGCTCTAGATAGACTCCAGATTCAGCATTGCTCCAGATTCATCACTGCTCCACATAGACTCCAGATTCAGCATTGCTCCACATAGACTCCAGATTCAGCACTGCTCCACATAGACTCCAGATTCAACATTGCTCCAGATAGACTCCAGATTCATCATTGCTCCACATAGACTCCAGATTCAGCATTGCTCCACATAGACTCCAGATTCAGCACTGCTCCACATAGACTCCAGATTCAGCATTGCTCCACGTAGACTCCAGATTCAGCATTGCTCCACATAGACTCCAGATTCATCATTGCTCCAGATAGACTCCAGATTCAGCACTGCTCCACATAGACTCCAGATTCATCATTGCTCCACATAGACTCCAGATTCAGCATTGCTCCAGAAAGACTCCAGATTCATCATTGCTCCACATAGACTCCAGATTCAGCATTGCTCCACGTAGACTCCAGATTCAGCATTGCTCCATGAAGATTTCACATCCATAGAATCCCTACAATGCAAAAGGAGGCCATTTGGCCCATCACGTCTGCACAGAACCTCCGAACGAGCACCCTACCTGGGCCCACTCCCTGCCCTATGCCGGTAACCCCGCGCATTGACCATGTCCAATCCACCTAACCTGCACATCTTTGGACTGTGGGAGGAAATCGGACCACCCGGAGGAAACCCACGCACACACGGGGAGGATGTGCAGACTCCGCACAGACAGTGACCCAAGCTGGAATCGAACCCAGGTCCCTGCCGCTGAGAGGCAGCAGTGCTAACCGCTGCGCCACCGGTGATAGAGATACAGCAATGATTCACATAGTTCAGCGCTATTCCTCCAAGACAGCAACAACAACTTGCATTTATATAGCAAATTTAACACAGTACACATCCTAAGGCACTTCACAAGATTGGAAGGTACTTTCACAAAGAGCCACATAAGGAGATATTAGGAAGTGCGACCAAAGGTCTAATTAAAGAGGTAGGATTGAAGCTGAGCATTAAAGGAGGAGAGAGTAATGGAGAGGTTTAAAGAGGAACTTCCAGTGTTTCGGGCCTGGATAACTGAAGACATGGCCACCAATGGTGGAGCAATTAAAATCAGGGCCAGAATTGGAGGAATGCAGAGATTTCAAAGTGTCTTCAGGCTGGAGGAGGTTACAGAAGCCTCGAGAGGGAGAGTTTTATTAATTCAATGTTGCCGTACTGATGTATTTGAAGTTTACGTCCTTTGTAGAGAATGGTATTCCGTTACTCAGCCACTCCAGCTGCATTCTGGGTGTGCTGATGTCACTGGCTATGCCTCAGATAGAACAGGTTACTGGAACACCAGCTGATCTGCCCGATCATTGCTCAGTAATAAGCATTAATTAAATGTGGATATTTTACAACTGGAAAGTTTAACACCGAGCATGCTGGCTTTTGCCAGCAGACCAGATATTGCTTTCTGTGTCACACAACACTGTGTTGTCCTACACAGGTCCAACAGAGCTGAGCGTCTTGGCAAAGTGTAGCCCCTGTCTTTCCAACCCCTGCAAGAACCAAGCAAACTGCCGGGATGATGCCTTGGATTATTACAGATGCACCTGTCTGTCTGGCTACAAGGTAACAGCAGATTCACTGTGATTCTCCCAAACCCCTCGATTAGATTCCAGTCTGTAACTCACTCCCGGGTATCTGTTATTCTATATTTAAACCACCCTGAGCCCCTCGATTAGATTCCAGTCTGTAACTCACTCCCGGGTATCTGTTATTCTATATATAAACCACCCTGAACCCCTCGATTAGATTCCAGTCTGTATCTCACTCCCGGGTATCTGTTATTCTATATATAAACCACCCCGAACCCCTCGATTAGATTCCAGTCTGTAACTCACTCCCGGGTATCTGTTATTCTATATATAAACCACCCTGAACCCCTCGATTAGATTCCAGTCCGTAACTCACTCCTGGGTATCTGTTATTCTATATATAAACCACCCAAACCCCTCGATTAGATTCCAGTCTGTAACTCACTCCCGGGTATCTGTTATTCTATATATAAACCACCCCAAACCCCTCGATTAGATTCCAGTCTGTAACTCACTCCCGGGTATCTGTTATTCTATATATAAACCACCACAAACCCCTCGATTAGATTCCAGTCTGTAACTTACTCCCGGGTATCTGTTATTCTATATATAAACCACCCTGAACCCCTCGATTAGATTCCAGTCCGTAACTCACTCCTGGGTATCTGTTATTCTATATATAAACCACCCAAACCCCTCGATTAGATTCCAGTCTGTAACTCACTCCTGGGTAACTGTTATTCTTTATATAAACCACCCAAACCCCTCGATTAGTTTCCAGTCTGTAACTCACTCCCGGGTATCTGTTATTCTATATATAAACCATCCAAACCCCTCGATTAGATTCCAGTCCGTAACTCTCTCCAGGGTATCTGTTATTCTATATATAAACCACTCAAACCCTTGATTAGATTCTAATCTGTAACTCACTCCCGGGTATCTGTTATTCTATATATAAACTACCCCGAACCCCTCGATTAGATTCCAGTCTGTAACTCACTCCTGGGTAACTGTTATTCTTTATATAAACCACCCAAACCCCTCGATTAGATTCCAGTCTGTAACTCACTCCCGGGTATCTGTTATTCTATATATAAACCACCCAAACCCCTCGATTAGATTCCAGTCCGTAACTCACTCCTGGGTATCTGTTATTCTATATATAAACCACTCAAACCCCTCGATTAGATTCTAGTCTGTAACTCACTCCCGGGTATCTGTTATTCTATATATAAACCACCCCGAGCCCCTCGATTAGATTCCAGTCTGTAACTCACTCCTGGGTAACTGTTATTCTTTATATAAACCACCCAAACCCCTCGATTAGATTCCAGTCTGTAACTCACTCCCGGGTATCTGTTATTCTATATATAAACCACCCCAAACCCCTCGATTAGATTCCAGTCTGTAACTCACTCCCGGGTATCTGTTATTCTATATATAAACCACCCTGAACCCCTCGATTAGATTCCAGTCCGTAACTCACTCCTGGGTATCTGTTATTCTATATATAAACCACCCAAACCCCTCGATTAGATTCCAGTCTGTAACTCACTCCTGGGTAACTGTTATTCTTTATATAAACCACCCAAACCCCTCGATTAGTTTCCAGTCTGTAACTCACTCCCGGGTATCTGTTATTCTATATATAAACCACCCCAAACCCCTCGATTAGAATCCAGTCTGTAACTCACTCCCGGGTATCTGTTATTCTATATATAAACCACCCTGAACCCCTCGATTAGATTCCAGTCCGTAACTCACTCCTGGGTATCTGTTATTCTATATATAAACCACCCAAACCCCTCGATTAGATTCCAGTCTGTAACTCACTCCTGGGTAACTGTTATTCTTTATATAAACCACCCAAACCCCTCGATTAGTTTCCAGTCTGTAACTCACTCCCGGGTATCTGTTATTCTATATATAAACAATCCAAACCCCTCGATTAGATTCCAGTCCGTAACTCTCTCCAGGGTATCTGTTATTCTATATATAAACCACTCAAACCCCTTGATTAGATTCTAATCTGTAACTCACTCCCGGGTATCTGTTATTCTATATATAAACTACCCCGAACCCCTCGATTAGATTCCAGTCTGTAACTCACTCCTGGGTAACTGTTATTCTTTATATAAACCACCCAAACCCCTCGATTAGATTCCAGTCTGTAACTCACTCCCGGGTATCTGTTATTCTATATATAAACCACCCAAACCCCTCGATTAGATTCCAGTCCGTAACTCACTCCTGGGTATCTGTTATTCTATATATAAACCACTCAAACCCCTCGATTAGATTCTAGTCTGTAACTCACTCCCGGGTATCTGTTATTCTATATATAAACCACCCCGAGCCCCTCGATTAGATTCCAGTCTGTAACTCACTCCTGGGTAACTGTTATTCTTTATATAAACCACCCAAACCCCTCGATTAGATTCCAGTCTGTAACTCACTCCCGGGTATCTGTTATTCTATATATAAACCACCCCAAACCCCTCGATTAGATTCCAGTCTGTAACTCACTCCCGGGTATCTGTTATTCCATATATAAACCACCCCGAACCCCTCGATTAGATTCCAGTCTGTAACTCACTCCCGGGTATCTGTTATTCTATATATAAACCACCCAAACCCCTCGATTAGATTCCAGTCTGTAACTCACTCCCGGGTATCTGTTATTCTATATATAAACCACCCCGAACCCCTCGATTAGATTCCAGTCTGTAACTCACTCCCGGGTATCTGTTATTCTATATATAAACCACCCCGAACCCCTCGATTAGATTCCAGTCTGTAACTCACTCCCAAGTATCTGTTTTTCTATATATAAACTACCCCAAACCCCTCGATTAGATTCCAGTCTGTAACTCACTCCCAAGTATCTGTTATTCAATATATTAACCACCCCAAACCCTTCGATTAGATTCCAGTCTGTAACTCACTCCTGGGTAACTGTTATTCTATATATAAACCACCCTGAGCCCCTCGATTAGATTCCAGTCTGTAACTCACTCCCGGGTATCTGTCATTCTATCTATAAACCACCCCAAATCCCTCGATTAGATTCCAGTCTGTATCTCACACCGAAGTATCTGTTATTCTATATGTAAACCACCCCAAACCCCTCAATTAGATTCCAGTCTGTAACTCACTCCCGGGTATCTGTTATTCTCTATGTAAACCACGCCAAACCCCTCGATTAGATTCCAGTCTGTAACTCACTCCTGGGTAACTGTTATTCTATATATAAACCACCCTGAACCCCTCAATTAGATTCCAGTCTGTAACTCACTCCCGGATATCTGTTATTCTCTATATAAAGCACCCCAAACCCCTTGATTAGATTCCAGTCTGTAACTCACTCCTGGGTAACTGTTATTCTTTATATAAACCACCCAAACCCCTTGATTAGATTCCAGTCTGTAACTCACTCCCGGGTATCTGTTATTCTATATATAAACCACCCCGAACCCCTCGATTAGATTCCAGTGTAACTCACTCCTGGGTATCTGTTATTCTATATATAAGCCACCTAAACCCCTCGATTAGATTCCAGTCTGTATCTCACTCCCGGGTATCTGTTATTCTATATATAAACCACCCCGACCCCTCGATTAGATTCCAGTCTGTATCTCACTCCTGGGTATCTGTTATTCTATATATAAACCACCTAAACCCCTCGATTAGATTCCAGTCTGTAACTCACTCCCGGGTATCTGTTATTCTATATATAAACCACCCAAACCCCTCGATTAGATTCCAGTCTGTAACGCACTCCCGGGTATCTTATTCTATATATAAACCACCCAAACCCCTCGATTAGATTCCAGTCTGTAACTCACTCCCGGGTATCACTTATTCTGTGTAAGAGACAAATAAAGCAGCAATAGATGTGTCCGGGAGGTTTAAATGATTACAGAATAACATTGGGTGAAGGAATAATATTTCTACTTCTCATACTATCACTTCCTTTTCTTCCACAGCCTCACTCTCCATTCTTTATTTCTCCATTACGTTCCCGTCCAATCCTTTCCGCGGCTCTCTATTTGATTTTAAATTGTTAAATTTGTCGGGTCTTCCAATTCTATTGAAGAGCGGTCGAGCTGAAACGTTAATTCTGTTTCTCTCTCCGCAGGTATTGCCAATTCTGCTTAGTATTTCAAGGAGTTTTTGTTTTAATTTCAGGTCTCCAGTAAATCACACCATTCGGTTTTCACTGTTTGCCAAATTCCTTTGTTGCTCAATAATCTTGGTGTTGGCCCATTCCTGCCCTGCCTGCTGATTTTCTGACGACACCACATCTAAATGAGAGAGGTCTCACAGTCTGAGTGCCCTTTATGTTTGTGTGTGTGCGCGTATGTGTGTGCATCTGTTTGTGTGTGCGTGCGTGTGATTGTATGAGAATGTGTTTGTGTGTGCTTATATGAGAATGTGTTTGTGCGTGTATGAGAATGCGTTTGTGTGCGTGTATGTGTTTGTGTGTGTATGTTTGTGTGCGCGCGTGCTTGTATGAGAATGTGTTTGTGTGTGTGTTTGTGTATGCGTATCTGTGTGTGCGTATTTGTGTGCGCTTGTATGAGAATGTGTTTGTGTGTATATGTTTGTGTGCACGTGTGTTTGTATGAGAATGTGTGTGTGTATGTTTGTTTGTGTGTATATATGTTTGTGTGTGTGTTTGTCTAACTTTGATATAACTGGATTAAGAACAGCTGATGTAGGGTCTGACAGGAATGCAGGAACAGGAGGAGGCCATTCAATGAGATCATGGCTGACCTGTATCTCCCAAACTCCCTTTCCTTGTTGATTGACAAAAATTCATAACCACGGATTTAAAATGAACGGTTGACCCAGCATCAATGGAAGTGAATTCCGGCCTTTGCCTGTCGAAGTGTTTGCTAACTTCACCCCTTGAAGGTCTAGTTCTGATCGTTAGACTGTCCCTCGGCTGGAGGCTCTGAAGGTAGTGGTGATAGTTCCACACAGAACCCTTGGGTCCGTGGTGAGAGAGACAGAGTGACCTGCCCACTTGGTCCCAATTGCCCTCCTCATTGAGCTGCACTTGTTACTGTTCAAGTATTTATCCAATTCTTTCAGTGTTAGGATTGAATTTGCGTCCATCCTGTTGTCAGGCAGTACATCCTGGATCGGGACAATTTACTGCATTAAAAATATTCTCCCACCCGCACTCCACTTTGCCAATTACCGTAAATCTGCATCCTCTGGTTACTGATCCCGCAGCAGTGCAAACAGTTTCTATATCAAACCCCCAGTCTTGATTGTGACTGGCAGTGGCCGCTACACCTTCACTGACATGGTACCCAACAAGAAGTAACTTTGCTCTTTTCTCCAACTCTTCCAGGGCAGGCACTGTGAATCTCCGATCAACGCCTGCATCAGTAAGCCTTGTGAGAATGGAGGGACTTGCCATGTTAAGGACGGAGACCGCAGTCCATTCTGGTGAGCAGAGATCTTTTTAAACATCTCCTTTATTTTAACTGGCCCCGGAGTCGAGCTCCTGACCTCTTTGCTCAGAATGCCAATTCCTCTGTATCGTGGTGGTTCTCTGACCTGCCTCAGTTCCTCTGTTACCAAAGTCATCATCCCTTCTGTGACATTATGAGAAATGTACAGAACTGTAAGGGTTAATGTTATGTCTCAATCAACCACTAGAGGGAGCTAGATGCAGAACTATATAAAGCATCAATGCTGAGCCTTCTGGGAGAGTGGTGCGGAGAATGATTGTAGGAAACCTGGTGTGAGTGAGAGCAGATCATAATTATTGTATTAGTCTAGAGATTATTGGTAGATGAGTGTAGATTGTATATTTATTGTCAATTGTTTATTACATAGAAGAGGTTTAATTCAATTAAGTAATGTAAATAAATCTTTAGCTTTGTTTAATACAAAAGCTAGTTGTGGTCTTTGCGAACACTACACCATCCTGTGATCCGAACCATGAAAAACACCACATCTTCATCACTTCCCTCCTCGATATTCCAATGGTCCCCCGGCCGGAACGCCACTTTGCGTACGGTACAAACCTGGGCTCGTTCAAGACTCCGCTGTGTTATAAATCACACCAAGAACCAGTTGCCCAGGATTGTGCTCACTGAAGTTGCCCCCCCACCCCTTCCGCACCATCTCTGTCCTGGCCTCCAGCCCGACAATCCTCTGAGATCTCCACAAACCTCCAACCCTGCCCTCGAATACACCCCCGATGGAGGCCCCGGGCTCTGGAGGGCACAACGCCAGAAACGAAGGAATCAAAAAGTAAACAAAAAAAAGTGAAAGTTGAGTGAACTGCTCCTCCAATTACCCTGTCTCTCCCCCCACCCCCACTCCAACACATCCCCATGACCCAGGGTTGTAACCCAATACAGTATAACACATGTTACCCAGAGACGGGTGGCCAAGATTGTGGCGTTGTGTAAATAATCAGCAGTGGATTTCCATTGGCTTCAATAGATTAGGTTTGAATTTGATCCACTTTGTAAACACACACGAAAATTTCCAGCTGTCGCTCAGAAACATAGCTTTCCATTTCTTCAGCTTTTCATTCTTTGTCTCCAGTGTATCTTGGGGGTGTGGGGGTGGAGGTGGGGGTGTGTAAAGGATGGAGGGGGTGGGGGTGGATCTGTCACCAGCATCATAGCGGCCCGCCCCCCTGCTCCCCGTCAACACTCACCTCGCCACCCAGCCGCACCGTGTCCTCCCCCTCATTGTCCACTCCCTCAGTACTGACCCTCTGACAGTGCGGCACTCCCTCAGTACTGACGCTCTGACAGTGCGGCACTCCCTCAGTACTGACCCTCTGACAGAGCGGCACTCCCTCAGTACTGTCCCTCTGACAGTGCAGCACACCCTCAGTACTGACCCTCTGACAGTGCAGCGCTCCCTCAGTACTGACCCTCTGACAGTGCGGCACTCCCTCAGTACTGACCCTCTGACAGTGCAGCACTCCCTCAGTACTGACCCTCTGACAGTGCGGCACTCCCTCAGTACTGACCCTCTGACAGTGCGGCACTCCCTCAGTACTGACCCTCTGACAGTGCAGCACTCCCTCAGTACTGACCCTCTGACAGTGCAGCGCTCCCTCAGTACTGACCCTCTGACAGTGCGGCTCCCTCAGTACTGACCCTCTGACAGTGCAGCACTCCCTCAGTACTGACCCTCTGACAGTGCGGCACTCCCTCAGTACTGACCCTCTGACAGTGCGGCACTCCCTCAGTACTGACCCTCTGACAGTGCAGCACTCCCTCAGTACTGAGCCTCTCACAGTGCGGCACTCCCTCAGTACTGACCCTCTGACAGTGCGGCTCCCTCAGTACTGACCCTCTGACAGTGCAGCACTCCCTCAGTACTGACCCTCTGACAGTGCGGCACTCCCTCAGTACTGACCCTCTGACAGTGCGGCACTCCCTCAGTACTGACCCTCTGACAGTGCAGCACTCCCTCAGTACTGAGCCTCTCACAGTGCGGCACTCCCTCAGTACTGACCCTCTGACAGTGCAGCACTCCCTCAGTACTGACCCTCTGAGTGCAGCACTCCCTCAGCACTGACCCTCTGACAGCGCGGCGCTCCCTCAGTACTGACCCTCTGACAGTGCGGCACTCCCTCAGTACTGACCCTCTGACAGTGTGGCACTCCCTCAGTACTGACCCTCTGACAGTGCGGCACTCCCTCAGTACTGACCCTCTGACAGTGCGGCACTCCCTCAGTACTGACCCTCTGACAGTGCGGCACTCCCTCAGTACTGACCCTCTGACAGTGCGGCACTCCCTCAGTACTGACCCTCTGACAGTGCAGCACTCCCTCAGTACTGACTCTCTGACAGTGCGGCACTCCCTCAGTACTGACCCTCTGACAGTGCAGCACTCCCTCAGTACTGACCCTCTGACAGTGCGGCACTCCCTCAGTACTGACCCTCTGACAGTGCGGCACTCCCTCAGTACTGACCCTCTGACAGTGCAGCACTCCCTCAGTACTGACCCTCTGACAGTGCAGCACTCCCTCAGTACTGACCCTCTGACAGTGCAGCACTCCCTCAGTACTGACCCTCTGACAGTGCAGCACTCCCTCAGTACTGACCCTCTGACAGTGCAGCACTCCCTCAGTACTGACCCTCTGACAGTGCAGCACTCCCTCAGTACTGACCCTCTGACAGTGCGGCACTCCCTCAGTACTGACCCTCTGACAGTGCAGCACTCCCTCAGTACTGACCCTCTGACAGTGCAGCACTCCCTCAGTACTGACCCTCTCACAGTGCAGCACTCCCTCAGTACTGACCCTCTGACAGTACAGCACTCCCTCAGTACTGACCCTCTGACAGTGCGGCACTCCCTCAGTACTGACCCTCTGACAGTGCAGCACTCCCTCAGTACTGACCCTCTGACAGTGCGGCACTCCCTCAGTACTGACCCTCTGACAGTGCGGCACTCCCTCAGTACTGACCCTCTGACAGTGCGGCACTCCCTCAGTACTGACCCTCTGACAGTGCAGCACTCCCTCAGCACTGACCCTCTGACAGTGCAGCAGTCCCTCAGTACTGGAATGCTGAGCTATGATGGGAATCAGTGGGAAGATTTGCTGCTTATTGTCTCATTAAGGCTGTTTTGCTGTTGTTAAATTGTGTGCGGGTTTTGAGCTGATTATCGTTACAATATCCTGTTACCCTACAGGTGTAGCTGCCCAGACGGTTTCTTAGGAAACACCTGTGCTACCAATCTTAATGACTGCAAAGTAAACGCCTGCAAAAATGGTGCCACCTGTTTGGACGGAATCAATAACTACACCTGCCTGTGCCCCCCCTATCACACAGGTGAGTGATCGCTCTGATCCAGACTGAGCAAGTGGCAGGAGAGGGAGGCTGGCAGCTCCAACACACAGAAAGAACTACATTTCTATAGCACCTTTCTCAACCTCAGGCCATCTCAAAGCTCTTGACAGCCAATGAGCTAAATGTGGAGTGTAGCTACTGCTGTAATGTTACAGTTGCCGCAGCCAGGTTATGCACAGTAAGATCCCACATGCAGCAAGGTGATAATGAACAGCTTTTTGGGATTCTGGGTAAGGATGAATTTTAGCCAGAGGGGACATCCTGCCTTTTGTTCCAAATATCAAACGTTTAAATCCATCTCAGAGAGCAGACAGGGCCTCGCTTCAACAACCCATCAAAAGACAGCACCCCTGACAGTGCAGCACTCCCTCAGTACTGACCCTCTGACAGTGCAGTACTCCCTCAGTACTGACCCTCTGACAGTGCAGCACTCCCTCAGTACTGACCCTCTGACAGTGCGGCACTCCCTCAGTACTGACCCTCTGACAGTGCGGCACTCCCTCAGTACTGACCCTCTGATAGTGCAGCACTCCCTCAGTACTGACCCTCTGACAGAGCGGCACTCCCTCAGTATTGACCCTCTGACAGTGCAGCGCTCCATCAGTACTGACCCTCTGACAGTGCGGCGCTCCCTCAGTACTGACCCTCTGACAGTGCAGCACTCCCTCAGTACTGACCCTCTGACAGTGCAGCACTCCCTCAGTACTGACCCTCTGACAGTGCAGCACTCCCTCAGTACTGACCCTCTGACAGTGCAGCACTCCCTCAGTACTGACCCTCTGACAGTGCGGCGCTCCCTCAGTACTGACCCTCTGACAGTGCAGCACTCCCTCAGTACTGATCCGACAGTGCAGCACTCCCTCAGTACTGACTGACAGTGCAGCACTCCCTCAGTACTGACCCTCTGACAGTGTGGCACTCCCTCAGTACTGACCCCCTGACAGTGCAGCACTCCCTCAGTACTGACCCTCTGACAGTGCGGCACTCCCTCAGTGCTGACCCTCTGACAGTGCAGCACTCCCTCAGTACTGACCCTCTGACAGTGCAGCACTCCCTCAGTACTGACCCTCTGACAGTGTAGCACTCCCTCAGTACTGACCCTCTGACAGTGCAGCACTCCCTCAGTACTGACCCTCTGACAGTGCGGCACTCCCTCTCACTGACCCTCTGACAGTGCGGCACTCCCTCAGTACTGACCCTCTGACAGTGCAGCACTCCCTCAGTACTGACCCTCTGACAGTGCAGCACTCCCTCAGTACTGATCCGACAGTGCAGCACTCCCTCAGTACTGACCCTCTGACAGTGTGGCACTCCCTCAGTACTGACCCTCTGACAGTGCAGCACTCCCTCAGTACTGACCCTCTGACAGTGCGGCACTCCCTCAGTACTGACCCTCTGACAGTGCAGCACTCCCTCAGTACTGACCCACTGACAGAGCGGCACTCCCTCAGTA
The DNA here is from genome assembly GCF_902713615.1 of Scyliorhinus canicula. Classification (NCBI taxonomy): domain Eukaryota; kingdom Metazoa; phylum Chordata; class Chondrichthyes; order Carcharhiniformes; family Scyliorhinidae; genus Scyliorhinus; species Scyliorhinus canicula. The sequence goes on from NC_052161.1 coordinate 6,293,265, forward strand.
CTGACCCTCCCACAGTGCAGCACACCCTCAGTACTGACCCTCTGATGTGCAGCACTCCCTCAGTACTGGCCCTCTGACAGTGCAGCACTCCCTCAGTACTGACCCTCTGACAGTGCAGCACTCCCTCCGTACTGACCCTCTGACAGTACAGCACTCCCTCAGTACTGACCCTCTGACAGTGCAGCACTCCCTCAGTACTGACCCTCTGACAGTGCAGCACTGCCTCAGTACTGACCCTCTGACTGTGCGGCATTCCCTCAGTACTGAGGGGGGGGAGGGGGAGAGGGGGAGGGGGGAGGGGGGGGGGGAGGGGAGGGGGGGGGGGGGGGGGGGGGGGGGAGGGGAGGGGGAGGGGGTGGGGTATCAGGCACCGGGTTGGGGGGGTGTTTTGGGCGGCCGGGACACAGATCCGATGCAGGGGCACATGGCCGATCAATGGCCGACATTACGGAGCTGCCTCTCCAGTCCGAATGCGCCACGGCATTCAGCGTGGCCACTAGTGGCCGCCATCGTGCTCATGCGTGGACTCAAAACTGAAATGTGCGGGGCCCGTATCTGCAGCTAAAGCTGCGAGAATCACTCCGGGTCCCTCCTCGTCCCCTGTAGATAAGCGAATCAGTCTATCTTTTTTCAGGAAAGTGGGGGGTGCAACGCCAGCGACTTTACGCTGACGTGGGGACATAGCCCCATTTTGGGAGAATCCAGCCCCATATGTTTCAATTCAGTCACCTTTTCATTCTTCTAAACTCAGGCAGTGCCACAGGCTCAGTACCCACACGGATTTAATCCCGAGTGCAAACTAAATCAAGGAGTAAGTATCAATTAGAACATGCAAGCCAAAGCTGTTAAACAACAAAGACATTTGCATTTCAATACACAAACTCAGGACTTCCCACAATGTTTCACAGCCGGAGAAGCGTTTCAAGTGGATCACTGTCGTCGTGTAGGATCCAATTTGCACACAGCAAGATCCCAAACAGTGATGTGGTAACCGCCAGATAATCAGGTCTTCCTGACGTTGGCTGAGGGATAGGTATCGCCAGGACAGCTGGGGGAAACTCCCCGGCTCCTCCTCAAAATAGTAGACGTGGAATCCCTTATCTCCATCTGAGGGGGCAGACAGAACTTCAGTTTATCATCTCATTTGGAAGAGAGCATCTGAGACATTTCAGCACTCCCTCGGGGCTGAATTGGGAGAATCTGCATCCTCTTCACGTCAGAGTGGGGTTCTGACTCTGAGATAACGCTGCTACCCAGCTATATCACCGCAGTTCCCCAGCTTACTGACAGGATATGGATGGTGTGTGTCTGAGCTGGGTCCTGACCAAGTGTTACCTTGCTCTCTCTCTCTCTCCCGATGCAGGAGATTTGTGCGAGGAGGTGGTTGACCATTGCACACCCGAATTAAACCCATGCCAACAGGAGTCAAAGTGTGCGGTGACTACTGAAGGACCCAAGTAAGTAACGTATTGGAGCCGCGAAGATCTGACCCAATCACCAACACCAATTGTGTTATTGGGAAGTTAAAGAACAGGATTGATGCAGGTAGTTTCATCAAGTACCGTACAAGTGGGAACAGTGTAGAGGGAGCGTTACTCTGTATCTAACACCGTGCTGTACCTGTCCTGGGAGTGTTTGATGGGGACAGTGTAGAGGGAGCTTTACTCTGTATCTAACCCCGTGCTGTACCTGTCCTGGGAGTGTTTGATGGGGACAGTGTAGAGGGAGCTTTACTCTGTATCTAACCCCATGCTGTACCTGTCCTGGGAGTGTTTGATGGGGACAGTGTAGAGGGAGCGTTACTCTGTATCTAACCCCGTGCTGTCCCTGTCCTGGGAGTGTTTGATGGGGACAGTGTAGAGGGAGCTTTACTCTGTATCTAACACCGTGCTGTACCTGTCCTGGGAGTGTTTGATGGGGACAGTGTAGGAGGAGCTTTACTCTGTATCTAACCCTGTGCTGTACCTGTCCTGGGAGTGTTTGATGGGGACAGTGTAGAGGGAGCTTTACTCTGTATCTAACACCGTGCTGTACCTGTCCTGGGAGTGCTTGATGGGGACAGTGTAGAAGGAGCTTTACTCTGTATCTAACCCCGTGCTGTACCTGTCCTGGGAGTGTTTGATGGGGAGAGTGTAGAGGGAGCTTTACTCTGTATCTAACCCCGTGTTGTACCTGTCCTGGGAGTGTTTGATGGGGACAGTGTAGAGGGAGCTTTACTCTGTATCTAACCCCGTGCTGTACCTGTCCTGGGAGTGTTTGATGGGGACAGTGTAGAGGGAGCTTTACTCTGTATCTAACCCCGTGCTGTACCTGTCCTGCGAGTGTTTGATGGGGACAGTGTAGGGGGAGCTTTACTCTGTATCTAACCCCGTGCTGTACCTGTCCTGGGAATGTTTGATGGGGACAGTGTAGAGGGAGATATACTCTGTATCTAATGGATAGGAGTGTGTAGGTGTGAGGCTGGGCCTTACTCTCTGTCACTGGAACCTGTCCAAGTTAATCACAGTCCCTGGTTTGAATCTTGATGTTGTGTTTCTTAGGTGTGAATGCAATTCTGGATATGCCGGAGATAACTGCAGCGTTGCCATTGACAACTGTGACGATCACAAGTGTCAGGGAAGCAGTTTGTGTATAGCTGGGATTGATGGCTATACCTGTTTGTGCTCGGAAGGTTACAGGTGAGTGAGGTAGACAGTTTACAGCTGTGAGTATTGCCAAGCTATCCGAGTCTCACAGCTAGCAGTACATCAGTGGGAATGAATAAAGATTTGGATTTATATATAGTGTCCTTAACAATCCCAGGAAGCCCCAAATCTCTCTGCAGCCAATGAAGTGTAGAGAGTGCGGCAGCCCAATTGTGCACAGCAAGCTCCCACAAACAGCAAGCTCCCACAGACAGCAAGCCCCTACAAACAGCAAGCGCCCACAGACAGCAAGCCCCCACAGACAGCAAGCTCCTACAGACAGCAAGCCCCTACAGACAGCAAGCCCCTACAGACAGCAAGCTCCTACAGACAGCAAGCGCCCACAAACAGCAAGCTCCCACAGACAGCAAGCGCCCACAAACAGCAAGCTCCCACAGACAGCAAGCTCCCACAAACAGCAAGCTCCCACAAACAGCAAGCTCCCACAGACAGCAAGCCCCCACAGACAGCAAGCTCCCACAAACAGCAAGCCCCCACAGACAGCAAGCCCCCACAGACAGCAAGCTCCCACAAACAGCAAGCTCCCACAGACAGCAAGCCCCCACAAACAGCAAGCTCCTACAGACAGCAAGCCCCCACAGACAGCAAGCTCCCACAGACAGCAAGCCCCCATAGACAGCAAGCTCCTATAAACAGCAAGCTCCCACAGACAGCAAGCCCCCACAGACAGCAAGCTCCCACAAACAGCAAGCTCCCACAGACAGCAAGCCCCCACAAACAGCAAGCTCCTACAGACAGCAAGCCCCCACAGACAGCAAGCCCCCACAGACAGCAAGCTCCCACAGACAGCAAGCCCCCACAAATAGCAAGCTCCCACAGACAGCAAGCTCCCACAGATAGCAAGCTCCCACAGACAGCAAGCTCATACAAACAGCAAGCTCCTACAGACAGCAAGCTCCCACAGACAGCAACCTCCTACAAACAGCAAGCTCCTACAGACAGCAAGCTCCTACAAACAGCAAGCTCCTACAGACAGCAAGCTCCTACAGACAGCAAGCTCCCACAGACAGCAACCTCCTACAAACAGCAAGCTCCTACAGACAGCAAGCTCCTACAAACAGCAAGCTCCCACAGACAGCAAGCTCCCACAGACAGCAACAAACAGCAAGCTCCCACAAACAGCAAGCTCCTACAGACAGCAAGCTCCTACAAACAGCAAGCTCCCACAGACAGCAAGCCCCCACAGACAGCAAGCTCCCACAGACAGCAAGCCCCCACAAACAGCAAGCTCCTACAGACAGCAAGCTCCCACAGACAGCAACAAACAGCAAGCTCCTACAGACAGCAAGCTCCTACAGACAGCAAGCGCCCACAGACAGCAAGCTCCTACAGACAGCAAGCTCCTACAAACAGCAAGCTCCCACAAACAGCAAGCTCCTACAGACAGCAAGCTCCCACAGACAGCAAGCTCCTACAAACAGCAAGCTCCTACAGACAGCAAGCTCCCACAAACAGCAAGCCCCCACAGACAGCAAGCTCCTACAGACAGCAAGCTCCCACAGACAGCAAGCTCCTACAGACAGCAAGCTCCCACAAACAGCAAGCCCCCACAGACAGCAAGCTCCTACAGACAGCAAGCTCCCACAGACAGCAAGCCCCTACAGACAGCAAGCTCCTACAGACAGCAAGCTCCCACAAACAGCAAGCCCCCACAAACAGCAAGCTCCCACAGACAGCAAGCTCCCACGGACAGCAAGCTCCTACAGACAGCAAGCTCCTACAAACAGCAAGCTCCCACAAACAGCAAGCTCCCACGGACAGCAAGCTCCTACAGACAGCAAGCCCCCACAAACAGCAAGCTCCCACAGACAGCAAGCCCCCACAAACAGCAAGCCCCCACAAACAGCAACAAACAGCAAGCTCCCACGGACAGCAAGCCCCCACAAACAGCAAGCTCCTACAGACAGCAAGCTCCCACAGACAGCAAGCTCCCACAAACAGCAAGCTCCTACAGACAGCAAGCTCCCACAGACAGCAAGCCCCCACAAACAGCAAGCTCCTACAGACAGCAAGCCCCCACAGACAGCAAGCTCCTACAGACAGCAAGCTCCTACAGACAGCAAGCTCCTACAGACAGCAAGCTCCTACAGACAGCAAGCTCCTACAGACAGCAAGCCCCTACAGACAGCAAGCCCCCACAGACAGCAAGCTCCTACAAACAGCAAGCCCCCACAGACAGCAAGCTCCCACAGACAGCAAGCTCCCACAGACAGCAAGCTCATACAAACAGCAAGCTCCTACAGACAGCAAGCCCCTACAGACAGCAAGCCCCCACAGACAGCAAGCCCCCACAGACAGCAAGCCCCCACAGACAGCAAGCTCCTACAAACAGCAAGCTTCCATAGACAGCAAGCTCCTACAGACAGCAAGCTCCCACAGACAGCAAGCCCCCACAGACAGCAAGCTCCCACAGACAGCAAGCCCCCACAGACAGCAAGCTCCCACAGACAGCAAGCCCCCACAGACAGCAAGCCCCCACAGACAGCAAGCTCCTACAAACAGCAAGCTCCCACAGACAGCAAGCTCCTACAGACAGCAAGCTCCCACAGACAGCAAGCTCCTACAAACAGCAAGCTCCCACAGACAGCAAGCCCCCACAAACAGCAAGCTCCCACAGACAGCAAGCCCCTACAGACAGCAAGCTCCCACAGACAGCAAGCCCCCACAGACAGCAAGCCCCCACAGACAGCAAGCTCCTACAGACAGCAAGCTCCCACAGACAGCAAGCTCCCACAGACAGCAAACTCCTACAGACAGCAAGCCCCCACAGACAGCAAGCTCCTACAGACAGCAAGCTCCCACAAACAGCAAGCCCCCACAGACAGCAAGCCCCCACAAACAGCAAGCCCCCACAGACAGCAAGCCCCCACAGACAGCAAGCTCCCACAGACAGCAAGCCCCCACAGACAGCAAGCTCCTACAGACAGCAAGCCCCCACAGACAGCAAGCCCCCACAGACAGACAGCAAGCCCCCACAGACAGCAAGCTCCCACAGACAGCAAGCTCCCACAGACAGCAAGCTCCCACAAACAGGAAGGTGACACTGACCAGTGGATGTGGTTTAGTGATGTTGGGTAAGGGATGAATATTGGCACCTTGCAGAACTCCCCTGGATCTGAAGGATTTACTGCCTGTGAGCTGGTAGGATGGACTTGTTTAACATCTCACCCAAACAGCATCTCAGACAGTACAGCACTCCCTGCATTGCCACATCCGTCTGCATTTTGCGTTCAACGCTCTGGGGTCTCACTCTGACGGGTGGGAAGCTGCCCACGGAGCCTCGGGAAGCTCAAGGTGAGAGTGGCGATCGAGATGTTACAACAGCCCGTAACTTCCTCAGACCCGGGGGGGGCACAATCAGATCAGGTAGAAAGTGGGGAAAGGTCAGTCGGGCAGGGTGGGGGGAGAGGTCAGACCCGGGGTAGGGGGGGGGGGTCAGACCCGGGGGTGGGGGGGGGGGGGGTCAGACCCCGGGGGGGGGGGGGGTGGCACAATCAGTTCAGGTAGAAAGTGGGGAAAGGTCAGTCGGGCAGGGTGGGGGGAGAGGTCAGACCCGGGGGTGGGGGGGGGGGGGGTCAGACCCCGGGGGGGGGGGGGAGGGGGGTGGCACAATCAGTTCAGGTAGAAAGTGGGGAAAGGTCAATCGGGCAGGGTGGGGGTCACACCAGCAGGGAGGGTCTTGCCAGGAACAGGGTTCGGATTGGACAGTGGGGGTCGTGTCGGCCCAGAGTGGGGATAGGGGGTTCAGGTGGTGTGAGTGTGGTGTGGTGGATCCCCTGGGTGGGGGTGGGGGGGGGGGGGGGGGTGAATATGGAGATAGGGAGAAGAGAGTCAATGGAGGGGTTTGAGCTCAAGGTTAAGAATATTAGAAAATTAATCGCCATTCAGCATCAAGTCTTCACAAAGGAACACTTGCATGACGTCTGATTCAACCAGTGGGGCTGTATCCCAGGCAGCAGGATGGAAATGATAGTTGGGAAGCAGTTTTTAGGGGAAATGTGTTTTGATCAGCCCCAGTCTGACCAATGCCTCTCTTTCTCTCTGTGTCTCTCTGCCTCCCCCCAGTGGCCGTTTCTGTGAGCTCCCTTCCCAGGCACCTCCGGTGACTGCCCAGTGCCAACTGCAGGATTGTCTCAACGGTGGGCAGTGTGTCAACATTGGGCCCCGTGCCCTGTGCCAGTGCCTCCCCGGCTTCGGAGGGGCGCGGTGCGACAAGCTGGTCAGCGTCAATTTCGTGGACCGGGACTCCTACCTCCAGTTCACGGAGCTCAAGAACTGGCCTCGTGCCAACATCTCGCTACAGGTGAGTATGAGGGGGAGAGACGCTGAAATATTCTACCCCAGACAGTGTGAAGGGGAGAGACGCTGAAATATTCTACCCCAGACAGTGTGAAGGGGAGAGACGCTGAAATATTCTCCCCCAGACAGTGTGAAGGGGAGAGACGCTGAAATATTCTTCCCCAGACAGTGTGAAGGGGAGAGACGCTGAAATATTCTACCCCAGACAGTGTGAAGGGGAGAGACGCTGGAATATTCTACCCCAGACAGTGTGAAGGGGAGAGATGCTGAAATATTCTACCCCAGACAGTGTGAAGGGGAGAGACGCTGAAATATTCTACCCCAGACAGTGTGAAGGGGAGAGACGCTGAAATATTCTACCCCAGACAGTGTGAAGGGGAGAGACGCTGGAATATTCTACCCCAGACAGTGTGAAGGGGAGAGACGCTGAAATATTCTACCCCAGACAGTGTGAAGGGGAGAGACGCTGAAATATTCTACCCCAGACAGTGTGAAGGGGAGAGATGCTGAAATATTCTACCCCAGACAGTGTGAAGGGGAGAGACACTGAAATATTCTACCCCAGACAGTGTGAAGGGGAGAGACGCTGAATTATTCTACCTCAGACAGTGTGAAGGGGAGAGACGCTGAAATATTCTACCCCAGACAGTGTGAAGGGGAGAGATGCTGAAATATTCAACCCCAGACAGTGTGAAGGGGAGAGACGCTGAAATATTCTACCCCAGACAGTGTGAAGGGGAGAGACGCTGAAATATTCTACCCCAGACAGTGTGAAGGGGAGAGACGCTGAATTATTCTACCTCAGACAGTGTGAAGGGGAGAGACGCTGAAATATTCTATCCCAGACAGTGTGAAGGGGAGAGACGCTGAAATATTCTACCCCAGACAGTGTGAAGGGGAGAGACGCTGAAATATTCTACCCCAGACAGTGTGAAGGGGAGAGACGCTGAAATATTCTACCCCAGAAAGTGTGAAGGGGAGAGACGCTGAAATATTCTACCCCAGACAGTGTGAAGGGGAGAGACACTGAAATATTCTACCCCAGACAGTGTGAAGGGGAGAGACGCTGAAATATTCTACCCCAGACAGTGTGAAGGGGAGAGACGCTGAAATATTCTACCCCAGACAGTGTGAAGGGGAGAGACGCTGAAATATTCTACCCCAGACAGTGTGAAGGGGAGAGACGCTGAAATATTCTACCCCAGACAGTGTGAAGGGGAGAGACGCTGAAATATTCTACCCCAGACAGTGTGAAGGGGAGAGACGCTGAAATATTCTACCCCAGTGTGAAGGGGAGAGACGCTGAAATATTCTACCCCAGACAGTGTGAAGGGGAGAGACGCTGAAATATTCTACCCCAGTGTGAAGGGGAGAGACGCTGAAATATTCTACCCCAGACAGTGTGAAGGGGAGAGACGCTGAAATATTCTACCCCAGACAGTGTGAAGGGGAGAGACGCTGAAATATTCTATCCCAGACAGTGTGAAGGGAGAGACGCTGAAATATTCTACCCCAGTGTGAAGGGGAGAGACGCTGAAATATTCTACCTCAGACAGTGTGAAGGGGAGAGACGCTGAAATATTCTACCCCAGACAGTGTGAGGGGGAGAGACGCTGAAATATTCTACCCCAGACAGTGTGAAGGGGAGAGACGCTGAAATATTCTACCCCAGACAGTGTGAAGGGAGAGACGCTGAAACATTCTACCCCAGTGTGAAGGGGAGAGACGCTGAAATATTCAACCCCAGACAGTGTGAAGGGGAGAGACGCTGAAATATTCTACCCCAGACAGTGTGAAGGGGAGAGACGCTGAAATATTCTACCCCAGAGAGTGTGAAGGGGAGAGACGCTGAAATATTCTACCCCAGTGTGAAGGGGAGAGACGCTGAAATATTCAACCCCAGACAGTGTGAAGGGGAGAGACGCTGAAATATTCTACCCCAGACAGTGTGAAGGGGAGAGACGCTGAAATATTCTACCCCAGAGAGTGTGAAGGGGAGAGACGCTGAAATATTCTACCCCAGTGTGAAGGAGAGACGCTGAAATATTCTACCCCAGGCAGTGTGAAGGGGAGAGACGCTGAAATATTCTACCCCAGACAGTGTGAAGTGGAGAGACGCTGAAATATTCTACCCCAGTGTGAAGGGGAGAGACGCTGAAATATTCTACCCCAGACAGTGTGAAGGGAGAGACACTGAAATATTCTCCCCCAGACAGTGTGAAGGGGAGAGACGCTGAAATATTCTACCCCAGACAGTGTGAAGGGGAGAGACGCTGAAATATTCTACCCCAGACAGTGTGAAGGAGAGAGACGCTGAAATATTCTACCCCAGACTGTGTGAAGGGGAGAGACGCTGAAATATTCTACCCCAGTGTGAAGGGGAGAGACGCAGAAATATTCTACCCCAGGCAGTGTGAAGGGGAGAGACGCTGAAATATTCTACCCCAGACTGTGTGAAGGGGAGAGACGCTGAAATATTCTACCCCAGTGTGAAGGGGAGAGACGCTGAAATATTCTACCCCAGACAGTGTGAAGTGGAGAGACGCTGAAATATTCTACCCCAGTGTGAAGGGGAGAGACGCTGAAATATTCTACCCCAGACAGTGTGAAGGGAGAGACACTGAAATATTCTCCCCCAGACAGTGTGAAGGGGAGAGACGCTGAAATATTCTACCCCAGACAGTGTGAAGGGGAGAGACGCTGAAATATTCTACCCCAGACAGTGTGAAGGGGAGAGACGCTGAAATATTCTACCCCAGACAGTGTGAAGGGGAGAGACGCTGAAATATTCTACCCCAGACAGTGTGAAAGGGAGAGACGCTGAAATATTCTACCCCAGACAGTGTGAAGGGGAGAGACGCTGAAATATTCTACCCCAGACAGTGTGAAGGGGAGAGACGCTGAAATATTCTACCCCAGACAGTGTGAAGGGGAGAGACGCTGAAATATTCTACCCCAGTGTGAAGGGGAGAGACGCTGAAATATTCTACCCCAGACAGTGTGAAGGGAGAGACACTGAAATATTCTCCCCCAGACAGTGTGAAGGGGAGAGACGCTGAAATATTCTACTCCAGTGTGAAGGGGAGAGACGCTGAAATATTCTACCCCAGACAGTGTGAAGGGAGAGACGTTGAAATATTCTACCCCAGACAGTGTGAAGGGGAGAGACGCTGAAATATTCTACCCCAGACAGTGTGAAGGGGAGAGACGCTGAAATATTCTACCCCAGACAGTGTGAAGGGGAGAGACGTTGAAATATTCTACCCCAGACAGTGTGAAGGGGAGAGACGCTGAAATATTCTACCCCAGACAGTGTGAAGGGGAGAGACGCTGAAATATTCTACCCCAGAGAGTGTGAAGGGGAGAGACGCTGAAATATTCTACCCCAGTGTGAAGGGGAGAGACGCTGAAATATTCAACCCCAGACAGTGTGAAGGGGAGAGACGCTGAAATATTCTACCCCAGACAGTGTGAAGGGGAGAGACGCTGAAATATTCTACCCCAGAGAGTGTGAAGGGGAGAGACGCTGAAATATTCTACCCCAGTGTGAAGGGGAGAGACGCTGAAATATTCTACCCCAGGCAGTGTGAAGGGGAGAGACGCTGAAATATTCTACCCCAGACAGTGTGAAGTGGAGAGACGCTGAAATATTCTACCCCAGTGTGAAGGGGAGAGACGCTGAAATATTCTACCCCAGACAGTGTGAAGGGAGAGACACTGAAATATTCTCCCCCAGACAGTGTGAAGGGGAGAGACGCTGAAATATTCTACCCCAGACAGTGTGAAGGGAGAGACGCTGAAATATTCTACCCCAGACAGTGTGAAGGGGAGAGACGCTGAAATATTCTACCCCAGACAGTGTGAAGGGGAGAGACGCTGAAATATTCTACCCCAGACAGTGTGAAGGAGAGAGACGCTGAAATATTCTACCCCAGACTGTGTGAAGGGGAGAGACGCTGAAATATTCTACCCCAGTGTGAAGGGGAGAGACGCAGAAATATTCTACCCCAGGCAGTGTGAAGGGGAGAGACGCTGAAATATTCTACCCCAGACTGTGTGAAGGGGAGAGACGCTGAAATATTCTACCCCAGTGTGAAGGGGAGAGACGCTGAAATATTCTACCCCAGACAGTGTGAAGTGGAGAGACGCTGAAATATTCTACCCCAGTGTGAAGGGGAGAGACGCTGAAATATTCTACCCCAGACAGTGTGAAGGGAGAGACACTGAAATATTCTCCCCCAGACAGTGTGAAGGGGAGAGACGCTGAAATATTCTACCCCAGACAGTGTGAAGGGGAGAGACGCTGAAATATTCTACCCCAGACAGTGTGAAGGGGAGAGACGCTGAAATATTCTACCCCAGACAGTGTGAAGGGGAGAGACGCTGAAATATTCTACCCCAGACAGTGTGAAAGGGAGAGACGCTGAAATATTCTACCCCAGACAGTGTGAAGGGGAGAGACGCTGAAATATTCTACCCCAGACAGTGTGAAGGGGAGAGACGCTGAAATATTCTACCCCAGACAGTGTGAAGGGGAGAGACGCTGAAATATTCTACCCCAGTGTGAAGGGGAGAGACGCTGAAATATTCTACCCCAGACAGTGTGAAGGGAGAGACACTGAAATATTCTCCCCCAGACAGTGTGAAGGGGAGAGACGCTGAAATATTCTACTCCAGTGTGAAGGGGAGAGACGCTGAAATATTCTACCCCAGACAGTGTGAAGGGAGAGACGTTGAAATATTCTACCCCAGACAGTGTGAAGGGGAGAGACGCTGAAATATTCTACCCCAGAGAGTGTGAAGGGGAGAGACGCTGAAATATTCTACCCCAGTGTGAAGGGGAGAGACGCTGAAATATTCTACCCCAGACAGTGTGAAGGGAGAGACGCTGAAATATTCTACCCCAGTGTGAAGGGGAGAGACGCTGAAATATTCTACCCCAGACAGTGTGAAGGGGAGAGACGCTGAAATATTCTACCCCAGAGAGTGTGAAGGGGAGAGACGCTGAAATATTCTACCCCAGACAGTGTGAAGGGAGAGACGCTGAAATATTCTACCCCAGACAGTGTGAAGGGAGAGACGCTGAAATATTCTACCCCAGACAGTCGCAGATGATCTGCTTTTGAATGCATTTGAGACAGAGGTCAATAGAATTTTAGATAGGAACTAGGAACACAAGTCGGCAATTCAGCCCTTCGAGCCTGCTCTGCCATTCAATCAGATCATGGCTGATCTCGTCCTGATCTCAAATCCACCTGTTCTCCATATCCCTTTGACCAGTTTTTAAAAAATAAATTCAGTGTCCCCAATTCTTTTTTTTATCCAATTAAGGGGCAGTTTAGCGTGGCCAACTCACTTACCCTGCACATCTTTGGGTTGAGACCAATGCAGACACAGGGAAAATCACAGAATTTACAGTGCAGAAGGAGGCCACTCGGCCCATCGAGTCTGCACTGGCCCTTTGAAAGAGCACCTTACCTAAGCCCATACCTCCACCCTATCTCCGTAACCCCACCTTAACTTATTTGGACACCAAGGACAATTTAGCACAACCAACCCACCTAACCCGCACATCTCTGGACTTGTGGGAGGAAACCGGAGCACCCGGAGGAAACCCACGCAGACACCGGGAGAACGTGCAGACTCCGCACAGACAGTGATCCAAGCCGGGAATCGAACCTGGGACCCTGGAGCTGTGAAGCCATAGTGCTAACCACTGTGCTGCCTTGCTGCCCTTAACTCATTTCTTTAAATCAAAAATATATCTGTCGCCTTTGTGAAACTATTTAATGATTCCGATTCCACCGCACTATGGGGGCAGCGAGTTCCACAAATTCACCACCCTCTGCGAGAAGTAGTTCCTCCTCATCTCAGATCTAAATCTGCCCCCTCTCAGCCTACAGTGACATGGGATAGTGTGTGGGAAGATGGAGGTAGATCAGGTGTGATCTTAATGAATGCTGGATAGTCTCGAGGGGCCGAATGGCCTGCTCCTATTTCTTAGGTTGACAGGAAAATGGGACTAAAACGTTGTGACAACAGGAAGCACAGCTTACAGACAGGAAGTGTCTACACCAGACACAATAATATGCAAGTGACGCCTTGTTTCCTCAGGTCTCGACTGCGGAAGACAATGGGATCCTCCTCTACAACGGAGACAATGACCACATAGCAGTTGAACTCTATCAGGGTCACGTGCGGGTCAGCTATGACCCAGGAAGTTACCCAAGCTCCGCTATCTACAGGTAATGGGAAGCGGGGCCCCGAGGTTTCGGTATAACCGGTCCTCAACCAGGACCATTCGATCTGCTCCTTCCTTTCTCCAGTAACCTCGCTTCCCATTCTCTCCACCACTCCCTCGCTAGCTGTCCTTTCCGCATCGTGACCAAGTGTCCGTTCTACGTGGGTGAGGCCGGGCAGTGAACACTGGAGGTCAGGAGAGGCGTCCCCATTCCTCCCCGCCAGCTGCCTCCAGAAGGAAGGTCCCACATTGCACACAGCAAAGATGGCGGATGGAGAGTTGCTGCAAGGCACATTTCACACTGTCTCCATGTCCTGAGACACTTTACAGCCGAGTTCTTTATAATGTGTAAATACTGATGTAAAATAGGAAACTGAGTGGCCAATTTACACACAGCAAACTCTTTGGAATGTTAGTTAAAGGATGCGGGTCTTGGGGTACAGGGGGACGCCCCTCCCTCGGAATCAGAAGCTCTGGATTCAAGTCACACTCTGGACTGGCTATCCATGGGCAGTGTGTCCATAATGTGGCCGAATCTTTCCATTACGTCAATGGCCGCTTGTAAGAATAGGAAGTTTCCTGATCAGCCAAAACAGACCCACGGATGGGCAGAGTAACCAACACCCTCATGACGAGAGAGAATTAAAGGATAAATATTGGCCACACCTCCGACAGTCCCGCACTCCCTCAACGAGCACCTCCGACAGTCCAGCGCTCCCTCAGAGAGCACCTCAGACAGTCCAGCGCTCCCTCAGTGAGCACCTCCGACAGTCCAGCGCTCCCTCAGAGAGCACCTCAGACAGTCCAGCGCTCCCTCAGTGAGCACCTCCGACAGTCCAGCGCTCCCTCAGAGAGCACCTCAGACAGTCCAGCGCTCCCTCAGTGAGCACCTCCGACAGTCCAGCGCTCCCTCAACGCTCCCTCAGTGAGCACCTCCGACAGTCCAGCGCTCCCTCAACGAGCACCTCCGACAGTCCAGCGCTCCCTCAGTGAGCACCTCCGACAGTCCAGCGCTCCCTCAGCGAGCACCTCCGACAGTCCAGCGCTCCCTCAGCGAGCACCTCCGACAGTCCCGCACTCCCTCAACGAGCACCTCCGACAGTCCAGCGCTCCCTCAGCGAGCACCTCCGACAGTCCAGCGCTCCCTCAGCGAGCACCTCCGACAGTCCAGCGCTCCCTCAGCGAGCACCTCCGACAGTCCAGCGCTCCCTCAGTGAGCACCTCCGACAGTCCAGCGCTCCCTCAGCGAGCACCTCCGACAGTCCAGCGCTCCCTCAGCGCTCCCTCAGCGAGCACCTCCGACAGTCCCGCACTCCCTGTGAGCACCTCAGACAGTCCAGCACTCCCTCAGCGCTCCCTCAGCGAGCACCTCAGACAGTCCAGCACTCCCTCAGCGCTCCCTCAGCGAGCACCTCAGACAGTCTAGCGCTCCCTCAGCAAGCACCTCCAACAGTCCAGCACTCCCTCAGTGAGCACCTCCGACAGTCCAGCGCTCCCCCAGCGCTCCCTCAGAGAGCACCTCCCACAGTCCAGCGCTCCCTCAGTGAGCACCTCCGACAGTCCAGCACTCCCTCAGTGAGCACCTCCGACAGTCCAGCACTCCCTCAGTGAGCACCTCAGACAGTCCAGCGCTCCCTCAGCGCTCCCTCAGTGAGCACCTCACACAGTCCAGCGCTCCCTCAGCGCTCCCTCGGCGCTCCCTCAGCGAGCACCTCCCACAGTCCAGCACTCCCTCAGCACTCCCTCAGAGAGCACCTCAGACAGTCCAGCACTCCCTCAGCGAGCACCTCAGACAGTCCAGCGCTCCCTCAGTGAGCACCTCCGACAGTCCAGCACTCCCTCAGCGAGCACCTCCGACAATTCAGCACTCCCTCAGTGAGCACCTCCCACAGTCCAGGGCTCCCTCAGAGAGCACCTCCGACAGTCTAGCACTCCCTCAGTGAACACCTCCGACAGTCCAGCACTCCCTCAGTGAGCACCTCCCACAGTCCAGCACTCCCTCAGTGAGCACCTCCAACAGTCCAGCGCTCCCTCAGCGAGCACCTCCCATAGTCCAGCGCTCCCTCAGTGAGCACCTCGGACAGTGCAGCACTCCCTCAGCGAGCACCTCGGACAGTGCAGCACTCCCTCAGCGAGCACCTCCGACCGTCCAGCACTCCCTCAGTGAGCACCTCCGACCGTCCAGCACTTCCTCAGCAAGCACCTCAGACAGTCCAGCACTCCCTCAGTGAGCACCTCCGACAGTCCAGCGCTCCCCCAGCGCTCCCTCAGAGAGCACCTCCCACAGTCCAGCACTCCCTCAGAGAGCACCTCCGACAGTCTAGCGCTCCCTCAGCGTTTCAATCTGAACTTTTGTGCTCAAGTCCTACAACCGTCTAACTCAAAAAGCCAGATCACTGTCCAATGAACCACGTTTGACACCTTACTTTGCTCCAAGTTGTAAATCTGCAGCCTCTGGTGATCGAGACACTGACCGGTTTTCAGGTAGAGGAGGAAAGGGGCGGAATGGTCAGCCAATTTCTCTCTTTCTGTGCATCCTGCAGCCTGGAGACAATCAATGATGGTCAGTTCCACACGGTCGAGATTGTGACATTAGACCAGATGGTCAATCTGTCCATCGATGGTGGGACACCCAAGAGCATGGAGAGCTCCGTCAAGCAGTCAACACTCAACCGCGAGACACCGCTGTACATCGGAGGTACGATGGCAACAGGCCAGGTTGGCTGGCTCACCCCTTCCTCCTCAAACAAACTCACAATTCCTATAGTCAGGAACGTTCTTAAACTTAATTCATTTCACGCTCGGGATGGTGGTCGTCACTGCCAGGGACAGTAATTATTGCCCCCCACTTCCCTTGCCCCTTGAGGAGGACGTGAGGAGCCGCCATCTTGGGTCTTCATCTGGTTGGTAAGGGGTGGTGAGGGATTGATGTACCCGTCAGGTGGCCAATGGAGATTGGCACCAGGGGAGGGTCTGGCAGCAAATCTGTAAGGTGTTGGACTACGGGAATCTGAACCATCCTTTGACCTGAAACGCACAGACACGGATGGCCCAATCACCAGCACACGTTTATTAAGCTCAATTAGCATACACATACTTACAGCCGGACAGTGATCTCTGCCCCAATGTCTCCGGGACGATGTCGGGGTTTTCCTGTTGACCACACTCACCGCGTCTTCGCCAATGATGTCCGAGATTCCGCCCTTTTTACCCCCTCGGCACGCTGCTGGCTTGTCGGACTGGGAGGGTGGCACAGTGGTTAGCACCGCTGCCTCACAGCGTCTGGGGCCCAGATTCAATTCCCGGCTTGGGTCACTGTCTGTGCGGAGTCTGCACGTTCTGCCTGTGTGTGCGTGGGTTTCCTCCGGGTGCTCCGGTTTCCTCCCACAGTCCAAAGATGTGCAGATTAGGTGGATCGGCCATGATAAATTGCCCCTTGGTGTCCAAATTGTGCAGGATAGACGATGGGGCTAGGGCGGGGGAGAGGACTTGGGTAGGGTGCTCTGTTGGAGGGTTGGTGCAGACTCGATGGGCCAAATGGCCTCCTTCTGCACTGTAGGGATTCTATGATACTAACAGGATTAGATTTGAGTGACATCATTGTTCGTCCTGACCACATGATGTCTCAGCAAGATAACATGATTGAATTAGAGCTATTGGACGCAGGCTAATTTGATCTTCTTTATCTTTGCCATTGTTCTTGAAGAAAAACACGTTTCAGCAACATTTAATTAGACAGAGGTCAGAAATCAGTGCCAAATGGCAGAATGAGCAGTTACACGTTGGTGACTTTTCCAGCAAGGTTAATAATCATGCCTCAATGCTTAGCTTTATTCATAAAGGCAAGCCATGAAAATACCCTGAACCCTACAGGCTACGATACAGGTCAGCCATGAACTCTTGGACTGGTGGAGCAGACTCAAGGGGCTGAATGACCTCCTCATTTTTAACATGTTTCCGGGGCCTGTTGCTTGCTTACTACAAAGAACAAAAGAACAAAGAAAAGTACAGCACAGGAACGGGCCCTTCGGCCCTCCAAGCCCGTGCCGACCATACTGCCCGTCTAAACTAAAATCTTCTACACTTCCGGGGTCAGTATCCCTCTATTCCCATCCTATTCATGTATTTGTCAAGATGCCCCTTAAATGTCACTATCGTCCCTGCTTCCACCACCTCCTCCGGCAGTGAGTTCCAGGCACCCAAAACCCTCTGTGTAAAAAAACTTGCCTCGTACATCTCCTCTAAACCTTGCCCCTCGCACCTTAAACCTATGCCCCCTAGTAAGTGGCCCCTCTACCCTGAGGAAAAGCCTCTGACTATCCACTCTGTCTATGCCCCTCATAATTTTGTAGACCTCTATCAGGTCACCCATCAACCTCCGTTGTTCCAGTGAGAACAAACCGAGTTTATTCACCCTCTCTTCATAGCTAATGCCCTCCATACCAGGCAACATCCTGGTAAATTTCTTCTGCACCCTCTCTAAAGCCTCCACATCCTTCTGGTAGTGTGGCGACCAGAATTGAACACTATACTCCAAGTGTGGCCTAACTAAGGTTCTATACAGCTGCAACATGACTTGCCAATTCATATACTCAATGAAGGCAAGCATGCAGTATAAACATTAAGGCACCAACCACACACAAGTGATTGTTCAACACAAAAATACGACAGGTTCATTTCTGAAGGATGTTGGTGACAGTATTGATCGCAGATGTCGAAGTTGGCAGCTTCATCAGAATCATGTGCTTCGTTTCCTCTCGTGATGGATACAGAAAACATCAGCACATTCACTGAAAGGTGCACCGCAACAAGGTAGTATAATAAATAATTGGCGATAGCCCTAAAAGGGATATTTATACATTCGTCCAAGAAAAATTTCACCTCCTTGTGCTCGAAAGAAGATAAGAAATGGGAGCAGTAGGCGGCCATTTGGCCCCTTGAACCTGCTCCACTGTTTAATAAGATCATTAACTCTGCCCGCTGCCCAGAATCCCTTCCAGTCCAAAAATCGATCATTCTCAGCCTTGACTCATGAACATCCGTCGAACTCAAAGATTCACAACCCAGAGTGAAGCAATTTCTCCCCATCTCAGTCCTAACTGACCCCAACCTACCCCTGAATCCGGAGACTGAACCCTAAACTCTCCAATCAGAGGAAGCAGCGCCGACTCCATCTTTAAGAATATATAGGCTCGGTGAGGTGAGTCACCTGGAGGGTAAAGCCGCCACAGTCCCAGGTGACCATCGGCTGCTTTCCCCCTTTTTTTGTTTTTAATTAAGAGTATCCAATTAATTTTTTCCAATTAAGGGGCAATGTAGCGTGTCCAATCCACCTAGCCTGCACATCTTTGGGTTGTGGGGGTGAAACCCACGCAGACACGGGGAGAATGTGCAAACTCCACACGGACACTGACCCAGAGCTGGGATCGAACCTGGGACCTCGGCGCCGTGAAACAGCAGTGCTAACCACTGCGCCATTGTGTTGCCCTAGGCTGCTTTCCCCTTTGAGGGGGAGAGCTGACTGGTGGTGACTTAACCCGAGGTCACCACAGGGGCAAAGTTGAGAACATGAATAATGTCAGCAGGCACGGGAATCGAACCCACGATGCTGGACCCGCTCTGGATTACGAACCAGCCATCCCGCCTACTGAGCTAAACTCCTGACAAGTAGAGTTGCAATTTACCAGTTCTTAAAGCAGTTGTGTTTCTGTTCCCTTTCCCCCTCCCCCCCCCCCCCCCCCCCCCCCCCGTGCCCAGGGATGCCCGTCGATGTGAATTCCGCAGCGTTCCGGCTCTGGCAGATCCAGAATGGATCCAGCTTCCACGGGTGCATCCAGAACCTATACATCAACAACGAGCTCCAGGACTTCACCAAGACTCAGATGAAAGCTGGCGTGGTGCCTGGCTGCGAGCCCTGCAGAAAGATCATCTGCCTCCACGGCATCTGCCAACCCCGCACAGACTCTGAGCCGGTCTGCCACTGTGAACGGGGCTGGATGGGGCCTCGCTGTGACCAGCCACTCGGTGACCCCTGCCTGGGACACAAGTAAGTCAAAGGCCACGACCTGAGACCTGAACCAAACCAACGCCTGTTCATTCATCAGCCCCGCGCTCACTTGACACACACAAGCTCAGAGTTAAGCTACATCTCAGTTTTAAAACTCTCAGTGCGTCACCCTGGCCTCATCTCTGTAACCACCTCCAACCCAAAACCCTCCGAGATATCTTCGCTCATCTATTTCTGACTTCTCCTGCACTAAGATTTGCGCTGCCTCGCCGTTGGTGGCTGTGCCTTCAACCGCCTGAACCTGTCGGCCCCAAGCTCTGCAATTTCTTCCCGGAACTTCGCCCAACTCTTTGTTCCTTTAAGACATTTCTTCTTTCACCAAATGTTTGGTGATCTCTGATATCCCCTGACGAGGCGTGGTGTTAAACATTCAAAGTGCTAACCAATCAGTTCCTCCTTTCCCACAGCCCCTACATTTAAAAAAAAAATACTTTCTCAGACCTCAATCCAAAAGTTACCATTAAAATTTGATTCCACCCCCCCCCCCCCCCCCCCCCAAACCCGGAAAGCACACACTCCAGAAATGTGCGAAAATCTCGGTGAGCTCTCGAGGGAGAGATTTCCCCGTCTCGGGGGCGAGACATTAAAATGTGGCCCCACCTTTTTTCTCAGGTAAGAGTAAAAGATTGTCACAGCAACTATTTTGAAGAGGTGCGGGGTGGTTTCCCCCAGTGTTCGGGAGAATATTATAATTGACATCATTAAATTGATCCGGTCATTATCAGTTTGTGGGACTTGGGCGTCTGCACATTGGCAGCGGTATTCCCGATATTGTGGGCGACAATTGACAAATCGCAGCGTTGGCTGTGTAGCTCTTTGGGACTGACCAAAGGTTTTATATTTTATATACTGTACCCAAGATCACAGTGATTGTTAGATGCAGGTTTGTACGGTGGTGACTGGTTGAAATCATAACCTTGCCCACCAGGGGTCAGTGTTTGCCACCCGTGAACATTTGGACCCCACGTTTGCAGTGTGGAGCAGGTACATTCATAACAAAGTCCTGTTAGCCCCCACCTCCCCTCCCTCAGCCCAAACCCAACACCCCCACATTACTCGCCTGCTAATGGCACCACCCTGTGTGATACTGAGGCTTTGAGACCAGAAGGCTAATTTGATCTCTGCAGAGTTAGTTGAATGAAGTGAAGCTGGCCTCATTAATCTTGGGGACACTGACTCAGGGGAGGGTTTACCACAGGATTCAGCTCCTGATTTTGCCACCTTGGAGTGGGACCAGCCTCAGCCACGATTCACCCCAAGGTCGATCAGCCTGCCACGCTGTCCCCATTCACTGGGGGTACAGCAATGGGGTGCTCATTGAGCCTGGGTGCCATCAGCTCCCAGGAAGGAATCCACAGGGGGAGATGGGAAATTAACGTAATGATCCTTTCAGCTCGTTGTCTTAGAACTTTGGAACATTTACATATTGCGGATACATTTGAGACAGTCACAGAATCAACTCCTTCTCCATTCGCAGCCCTAAAACAAAAGTGTATTGATTCAGAGTAAAGCTCCCTCTACACTGTCCCCATTAAACACTCCCAGGGCAGGTACAGCACGGTGTTAGATACAGAGTAAAGCTCCCCCTACACTGTCCCCATCAAACACTCCCAGGACAGGTACAGCACGGGGTTAGATTCAGAGTAAAGCTCCCTCTACACTGTCCCCATTAAACACTCCCAGGGCAGGTACAGCACGGTGTTAGATACAGAGTAAAGCTCCCCCTACACTGTCCCCATCAAACACTCCCAGGACAGGTACAGCACGGGGTTAGATACAGAGTAAAGCTCCCTCTACACTGTCCCCATCAAACACTCCCAGGACAGGTACAGCACGGGGTTAGATACAGAGTAAAGCTCCCTCTACACTGCCCCCATCAAACACTCCCAGGACAGGTACAGCACGGAGTTAGATACAGAGTAAAGCTCCCTCTACACTGTCCCCATCAAACACTCCCAGGACAGGTTCAGCACGGGGTTAGATACAGAGTAAAGCTCCCTCTGCACTGTCCCCATCAAACACTCCCAGGACAGGTACAGCACGGGGTTAGATACAGAGTAAAGCTCCCCCTACACTGTCCCCATCAAACACTCCCAGGACAGGTACAGCACGGGGTTAGATACAGAGTAAAGCTGCCTCTACACTGTCCCCATCAAACACTCCCAGGACAGGTACAGCATGGGGTTAGATACAGAGTAAAGCTCCCTCTACACTGTCCCCATCAAACACTCCCAGGACAGGTACAGCACGGGGTTAGATACAGAGTAAAGCTCCCACTACACTGTCCCCATCAAACACTCCCAGGACAGGTACAGCACGGGGTTAGATACAGAGTAAAGCTCCCTCTACACTGTCCCCATTAAACACTCCCAGGGCAGGTACAGCACGGTGTTAGATACAGAGTAAAGCTCCCCCTACACTGTCCCCATCAAACACTCCCAGGACAGGTACAGCACGGGGTTAGATTCAGAGTAAAGCTCCCTCTACACTGTCCCCATTAAACACTCCCAGGGCAGGTACAGCACGGTGTTAGATACAGAGTAAAGCTCCCCCTACACTGTCCCCATCAAACACTCCCAGGACAGGTACAGCACGGGGTTAGATACAGAGTAAAGCTCCCTCTACACTGTCCCCATCAAACACTCCCAGGACAGGTACAGCACGGGGTTAGATACAGAGTAAAGCTCCCTCTACACTGCCCCCATCAAACACTCCCAGGACAGGTACAACACGGAGTTAGATACAGAGTAAAGCTCCCTCTACACTGTCCCCATCAAACACTCCCAGGACAGGTTCAGCACGGGGTTAGATACAGAGTAAAGCTCCCTCTGCACTGTCCCCATCAAACACTCCCAGGACAGGTACAGCACGGGGTTAGATACAGAGTAAAGCTCCCCCTACACTGTCCCCATCAAACACTCCCAGGACAGGTACAGCACGGGGTTAGATACAGAGTAAAGCTGCCTCTACACTGTCCCCATCAAACACTCCCAGGACAGGTACAGCATGGGGTTAGATACAGAGTAAAGCTCCCTCTACACTGTCCCCATCAAACACTCCCAGGACAGGTACAGCACGGGGTTAGATACAGAGTAAAGCTCCCACTACACTGTCCCCATCAAACACTCCCAGGGCAGGTACAGCATGGGGTTAGATACAGAGTAAAGCTCCCTCTACACTGTCCCCATCAAACACTCCCAGGACAGGTACAGCACGGGGTTAGATACAGAGTAAAGCTCCCTCTACACTGCCCCATCAAACACTCCCAGGGCAGGTACAGCACGGGGTTAGATACAGAGTAAAGCTCCCTCTACACTGTCCCCATCAAACACTCCCAGGGCAGGTACAGCACGGGGTTAGATACAGAGTAAAGCTCCCTCTATGATGTTGTTCTGTGTTATAGGTGTGTACATGGCAGCTGCGTGCCGTTGGACTTAGTGACTTACCGCTGTGTCTGCGATGAGGGACATAAGGGAGCACTCTGCAACCAGCAACAGGAGCTGTTTAACCCGTGCAAGGGACTGCAATGCGAGCACGGCCAGTGTCAGATCACAGAGCTGGGCGATGCCAAGTGCGAGTGTGAGAATGGTTACACTGGAGATCTCTGCAACCAAGGTAGTGGCTCAGCTCAGGACCTGTGTGGAGCTGGTGGGGGAGGGGGGGAGCCCACGGTCTAACGGGAGTGCATTTTAAGTGTGTGTTTATTGTTAATTACATCAATGCGATCTGGACCAAAGCATATGAGCCAGAGTGATCAGAGTGTTTTCGGCTGGCTTAATGAAACTGCACCAGGTTACCCCTCTCAAATACGCAAAACCTTTTTAAATGGAAACTTTTAAATAAATTGATGATTCCAATCCATTGTCCCGGTTCATGGGAGGTTTCACATTCACGATTATGCTTCAATGGAAACATGTCGGTGTGTCAGCCTCTGGTCACTCACCCACATTCCTGCCTTGGAAGAGCAGGGGGATTTCCCCCCCCCACCCCACCTTACCCATCCTGTCAGTGTCCTCGCCGATATTTATCCTCTCCTTACACTGGAAAAACATACCTGCGCCCGGTCATGTCACTGTGGGATCCTGCTGTGCGCAGATTGGCCGCCGTGTTTCCGACATTACAACGGTGACGAGGCTTCAAAAGTACTTCCTCAAGGGCAGCACGGTGGCACAGTGGTTAGCATTGCTGCCTACGGCGCTGAGGACCCGGGTTCGAATCCCGGCCCTGGGTCACTGTCCGTGTGGAGTTTGCACATTCCCCCCCGTGTCTGCGTGGGTTTCGCCCCCACAACCCAAAGATGTGCAGGGTAGGTGGATTGGTCACGCTAAATTGCCCCTTAATTGGAAAAAATAATTGGGTACTCTAAATTTTAAAAAAAAAGTACTTCCTCGCGCTTTGGGAAGTCATAAAAGTTATTAAAGACACTCCGTAAATTCAAGTTTTCCCTTTAGAAACAGAGTGTGCGGGACGGCACTGATTTCAAATGTGGTCAGCCCTGGATCATTCCGGAGGCTGAGGGCGGACAGAGAAAACCAGGTTAGAAAGTTAGGAACGCAATTGTTAGCAAATAGTCCAAAGTTTAAAAAAACAAGGTAAATATAACAATGAGGAATATATATTTAAAAAAAAATCTTATTGGCAAAAGGACATGGGGTCGATAGTACAGAAATAGGCAGCCAGTTCCACTGCCCTTGTTGGGGTGAATGCTGCACAGAACTCCAACCCTCGCCAGCTCATCCATCCAGCACATCCTTCAGTTCCTCTCCCCCTCGTATGTTTATCGAGCGTCCCCTTAAATGTATCCATACTACTCACCTGTAATAGCGAGTTCCATAGTCCCACCACTCGCTAGCTAAAGATGCTTCTTCGCCTGAAGTCCAGATTGGATTGGCTGGTGACAGTCATATTGTAAAACGTGAATCCTAGTTAAGACCCAATATTAAAGTAACAGGTTTATTATTGTAATATACTATCTGTTTTCTATGTCACAGTTTCTAAGAACTGGCACGGCGGCGCAGTGGTTAGCACTGCTGCCTCACAGGGGCCAGGGAGCCGGGTTGAATTCCTGCCTTGGGTCACTGTCTGTGCAGAGTCTGCACATCCTCCCCGTGTGTGCGTGGGTTTCCTCCGGGTGCTCCGGTTTCCTCCCACAGTCCAAAGATGCGCGGGTTAGGTGGTGGAACGGCCATGTTCAATTGCCCCTCAGCATCCAAAATCATGCAGGTTAGGTGGAGTTACGGGGGATAGGGCGGGGGAGTGGGCTGAATGGCCTCCTTGTGCACTATGGGGATTCTTTCCACAGCGGACCAGCTCCGCCAAGTTAGATTGAGCCTGAACAGAACTATTTGTACATTTAAATCTTTTCCTGACTCTGCGAACGTTGAGTCAAGCGTGGGGAGTGACTTGCTACCAGAGCCATGAGCATAATCAGAGCAAGCCTATTCCAGAACAAAGTCAGGAGCTCTCACTCCCCGAATAGCTAGCCTGTATCTGCAATTCTGCAGAGGGTTAACTGGACGGAGATTGCTAGATTGTTAGTTGGGGATAAACCACTATGGGGCGAAGACAGCGAAATGGAGTCAAGATACACAATAACCCGAGAGGCTGAATGGCCTTTTCCTCTTCCTACATCAAGGGATTGGCAGCCGAGGACAGAGATGTCAGAACAAAATCGAAATTCACAGACCGGGTTGCATTGCGAGTAAAACACTGACCACTCACGTTTAACCTCAGTGTTGTCCAGCTCGCACTGGTACATCTATAATGATGGGTTAACATCGGTAAAGGGATCAGCGAGTCGCAAATCAATCATTAGCTCAGTTAGTCCTTCGTTATTTTTAGAGCTAATGTTGAATAAATTCTTTATTGGAGGATATTTTTTATGTTCTCGGAACACACGTATCAAAAGCCCCAATCAAACATCGCCAGAGTTATATTCAGAGTAAAGTTCCCTCTACACTGTCCCCATCAAACACTCCCAGGACAGGTACAGCACGGGGTTAGATACAGAGTAAAGCCCCCTCTCCACTGTCCCCATCAAACACTCCCAGGACAGGTACAGCACGGGGTTAGATACAGAGTAAAGCTCCCTCTACACTGTCCCCATCAAACACTCCCAGGACAGGTACAGCACGGGGTTAGATACAGAGTAAAGCTCCCTCTACACTGTCCCCATCAAACACTCCCAGGACAGGTACAGCACGGCGTTAAATACAGAGTAAAGCTCCCTCTACACTGTCCCCATGAAACACTCCCAGGACAAGTACAGCACGGGGTTAGATACAGAGTAAAGCTCCCTCTACACAGTCCCCATCAAACACTCCCAGGACAGGTACAGCACGGGGTTAGATACAGAGTAAAGCTCCCTCTACACTGTCCCCATCAAACATTCCCAGGA
Organism: Scyliorhinus canicula; assembly: GCF_902713615.1. NCBI lineage: Eukaryota > Metazoa > Chordata > Chondrichthyes > Carcharhiniformes > Scyliorhinidae > Scyliorhinus > Scyliorhinus canicula. The sequence goes on from NC_052161.1 coordinate 6,318,974, forward strand.
CAGGTACAGCACGGGGTTAGATACAGAGTAAAGCTCCCTCTACACTGTCCCCATCAAACACTCCCAGGCCAGGTACAGCACGGGGTTAGATACAGAGTAAAGCTCCCTCTACACTGTCCCCATCAAACACTCCCAGGACAGGTACAGCACGGGGTTAGATACAGAGTAAAGCTCCCTCTACACTGTCCCCATCAAACACTCCCAGGACAGGTACAGCACGGGGTTAGATACAGAGTAAAGCTCCCTCTGCACTGTCCCCATCAAACACTCCCAGGACAGGTACAGCACGGCGTTAAATACAGAGTAAAGCTCCCTCTACACTGTCCCCATGAAACACTCCCAGGACAGGTACAGCACGGGGTTAGATACAGAGTAAAGCTCCCTCTACACTGTCCCCATCAAACACTCCCAGGACAGGTACAGCACGGGGTTAGATACAGAGTAAAGCTCCCTCTACACTGTCCCCATCAAACACTCCCAGGACAGGTACAGCACGGGGTTAGATACAGAGTAAAGCTCCCTCTACACTGTCCCCATCAAACACTCCAAAGGACTGTTTTCTTCACATTCTTTAACCGCTGCACACCATCCTGACTTGGAAATATATCACCACTGTTGTTGGGTCAAAGTCTTGCAACTCCCTCCCTGACAGCACAGTGGGTGCACCTACACTACGTGGACTGCCGCGGTTCACAAAGGCAGCTCACCAAAGGCCAACTAGGGATGGGCAATAAATGCTGGCCTAACCAGCGAAGCCCACAGCCCAAAAAATTAAAGCTGTTGACCAGCGACAATACTGAGATGGGAAAAATAATTGTCTAATCGGGTAACAAAGAACGTGAGGTGGAATGCGACTGCCTCCTGGGCAACCTTTGGTGTGCATCGCCTTCTTATTGTTTGTGTTTGTGGAGATGGACATGCCAGGAGACCATGCCTGGAGAGTGGAGGCAGGGTGGTTGGGGGTCATGTGATTAAAACTGCCACAGAAATATAGACAACCAACGTTGGCGATTGGAGAGACGCTGCACGAGGTATCGGAGAGTTCAACCGTGAGTGAGCATTCACGGACCCCGGTGTGATACACAGGAAACGGATCGAGGTGGGGGGCGTGGGGGGGAGGGGTGGAGAGACACACTGGCTCAGTCGCTGAAAGCACCATCTGCTGTGGGATTGAATTATCGCAGAGGCGGAAAATATGTTGGTCCCGTCGGTTAGGGGCAAAAAAACAAGACGTCGCACCTCATGCTCCAAGAGCCAGGCATTCCTGCCGTCCTCGTCCTGGACCTGATTGGAATGCGGCAGCTGATTCAGGGCAGGCTCTGCCGACCCCATCGAAGCCGACTGTTGATTCGCACGTTCACGGTGTCTGCGAGATGTGGGAGCGCAGAATCCTCGAGGGAGAAGAATTTTCAAAGGAAGCAGTGAATGGAATCTTTAACCCCCCCCCCCCATCTGCAAACCAAACCTGAAAACAGAAGAAAAGCTGCGGTCATTGGGAAATCAGAAACCTGCCAAGCATTCCCCCAACCTCATTAAAAGCATGCCCAGGTGTATGCCAACAACAACGTGCTTTGATAGAGAGCCCCTTTTGTGCTCAAATACCCAAGGTACTTTGCAGGAGCAACATATGACACAGAGTCTGAGAAAGAGATCTTAGAGCAGAGAACCAAACACTCGATAAGATACCGAAGGAATGTCTTACAGCTGAGGGGGCGGAGGTGCAAGGGAGTGAGAGCAAGAGAGAGTGCAAGAGATTGTGAGAGGACAAGAGAGAGCGAGAGCGTGCAAGGGAATTTGAGAGTACGCGAGAGAGAGGGCGCGAGAGAGAGCACGTGAGAGTGAGAGCGAGAGAGAGAGACAGCGATAGAGTGCGCGAGAGAGCTAGAGCATGTGAGAGTGTGGAGCGAGCGTGCAAGATTGTGGAGCGAGCGTGCGAGAGCGTGGAGAGAGCGTGCGAGTGCGAGAGAGAGCGTGCGAGAGAGAGAGAGAGAGAGAGAGCGCACGAGAGAGAGCGCGAGAGAGCGCGAGAGAGAGCGAGGGCGTGGGAGAGAGCATGCGAGAGAGCATGGGAGAGAGAGCGAGTGTGCGAGAGAGAGAGTGTGTGTGTGTGCAAATGGGAGAACAAGAGAAAGAGAGAACAATTAATATAGAGGGTGCTCAACCTGCCAGATTGGTCAGAATCTTGTCGGAATGAACAGGGTCCAAGGAAACTTCAAATCGTCTTGAAGTAAGAAAGTTCCAATTTTCAGCTCATTTCATTGTCACCCGTGAATCTCAGACATACCATGAATTTGCAATAGAGAAAAGATTTCTATTTAATCTATGACTAATTCTGCCATAAATCCAGTAAAAGATACCAGGCAGGTCCACTTCAAAAACAAATTCCTATTCAAAGATCAGCAAAGTTTCCTGCTGCCCCTGGGAAGCCGATGATGAGGGACCGACCCCCCCCCCCCCCCCCCTTCCCCAAACAGGTTGGGGTATAAATATTGGGCAGGACACGAGGGAGAAATCTTCAGCACCTCTTCGAAATAGCGGCACAGGTTTCACCCGAGCAGGCAGCTGGCTTTAATCTTTCAGCTGGTTTAGCACACTGGGCTAAATCGCTGGCTTTTGAAGCAGACCAAGGCAGGCCAGCAGCACGGTTTAATTCCCGTACCAGCCTCCCCGGACAGGCGCCGGAATGTGGCGACTAGGGGCTTTTCACGGTAACTTCATTTGAAGCCTACTCGTGACAATAAGCGATTTTCATTTTCATTTCATTTTTCAATGCAGTGATCCCACAGCACTGGACTGGAGTGTTAGCCGTGATGGTTCTGTGCTCAAACCCTGGGATTGGGGCTTTAATTCCGGAACCGTGTGATTCAGAGGCTACGCCCGGAGCCTTCAGGTGCAAATGCGGATCAGCCCCGAGAAGGTTCTGACTGATTTTCTCTTGTCTCTCCTTATCCCGTGACTCCCCCTCCCCTCCCCTCCCTTCCCCTCCTCCCCACGCACCTTTGCAGAAGCGGAGTGTCGAGGGGTTCCCGTGCGAGATTATTACCAGCTGCAGAGAGGCTACACCATCTGCCAGAGCACGCGTCGCGTCTCCTGGGTGGAGTGCCAGGGGTCGTGCCAGGGCCCGAGTTGCTGCATCGAGCTGCAGGTGAAGCGACGGACATATACCTTCGAGTGCAGTGACGGCTCCTTCTTCACTGAGGAAGTGGAGAAAAGCACCAAGTGTGGCTGCATGCGGTGCCTGTAGCTCGCAAACCTTCGCACGAGACAGAGTATATTATATATCTTAAAGCAAACACACACCAGTCAATGACATCGCAAATCAGCAAGATCGGCAAAGGGCAGTGACTTATTTGTACAATTAGACTGGTTTGAAACAGTCACAGAAATAACCGGACAACATTGTCCGATCTGACACATTCTCCCTGGACTCGAGGGAGAATTGTGCATTCAGAAGAAAATAAACTATTGTGCTGCATTGACACAACCAGAACATCAGAGCTGAAGTCTTGGAGCATCTGGAAGCGGGACTGAACGCTGGGGAGACTGTGGGGGAGGTACGCAATCCAGGATGCCAAGAGTGTCTGTCCCTTGTCTTTCTTACATTCTTGCAGAGAGGCTTGTCTGATGTTAGGGGAGGGGAGGGGGAGGGTTTGATGGGAGGGGGAAGGGATGGGGTGGGGTGGGTGGGGTCTCGGGGATCACATAATAAAAAAAAACAAATCCAACTCTTGTTCTTGTGCATGTCATAGAGGAATGAAAACTCCCTTTACATTCCAGAATTATTCAAACAGAAGACTCGACAAAACATATCATCCTCGCATATTTGATGGGGACAGTGCAGAGGAAGCTTTATTCTGTATCTAACCCCGTGCTGTACTTTCCCCGAGGTGTTTGATGGGGACAGTGTAGAGGGAGCTTTACTCTGTAACTGACCTCGTGCTGTACCTGTCCTGGGAGTGTTTGATGGGGACAGTGTAGAGGGAGCTTTACTCTGTATCTAACCCCGTGCTGTACCTGTCCTGGGAGTGTTTGATGGGGACAGTGTAGAGGGAGCTTTACTCTGTATCTAACCCCGTGCTGTACCTGCCCTGGGAGGGTTTGATGGGGACGGTGTAGAGGGAGCTTTACTCTGTATCTAACCCCATGCTGTACCTGTCCTGGGAGTGTTTGATGGGGACAGTGTAGAGGGAGAGTTACTCTGTATCTAATCCAGTGCTCTACCTGGTACTGGATATCCGAGTGAGCTCTACTCTCTCACACTAATAACCCTCATTCCAACGTACCAAAAACTTGACACTAACAAAAGTTGACCATCTGGAAAGGTGAGTCACATCTTAGAGTCTATGAGCCTCTTTAGATTTCATATCACAAATTGTCACCCTACCTCCATCATGTGTTTCTGTCACATGCCTTGCTGCAGTCTTTGCCTCATCCTCGATGTTAGTATGATGTGTAGGCAGCACTGCGAGCAATAATGGGCTTGCACCTTTCCAGCATAGCAAGATAAGAGTCCTTGTGCGATGGGAGAAAATAACAAGTTACTGAATGAATAGTATTATGAGTTTTTTTTAAAAACAATAAGATGCTTGGCTTCCCAGTTTTGTTGTATGGTTATAATATAAAATAAAATATTATTTAAAACAGTCAGAGCTAACTGGCTTTATCCTTAAAACCAGTCAATAAAATGGTTAATAAAGAATATCTCTCTTGCACATTCTCCACACGTCTGCGTGTGTCTCACCCCCACAATTCAAAGATGTGCAGGGGATAATAATCTTTATTAGTGTCCCAAGTAGGCTTAGATTAACACTGCAATGAATTTACTGTGAAAAGCCCCTAGTCGCCACACTCCTGCGCCCGTTCGGGTACACAGAGGGAGAATTCAGAATGTCCAATGCACCTAACAGCACGTCTTTTGAAAGTTGTGGGAGGAAACCGGAGCACCCGGAGGAAACCCACGCAGACACGGGGAGAAGGTGCAGACTCCGCACAGACGGTGACCCAAGCCAGGATTCCAATCCGGGTCCCGGACGCTGTGAAGCAACAGTGCTAACCACTGCGCTACCGCACCGCCCACGGATTGGCTCCGCTAAATTGCCCCTTAATTGGGAAAAAAAATAAAAAATAAAATAAAGGTCGCTCAAGTAGCCTCCATGGTTTAAATACGAAAGTAATCGATTCTGCCATGTCATGGTGGATCTGAGCAAGAGTTGCAATGGAGACACTGCAATTGGCTTCAACATCCGATCCTGCGATTTGATTCCCACTGCCAGAGTTGTATTTTGCCTGAAAAGGATGTGTTAGACTCTTATATTCTCCTTCAGTCTATACTCACCAGGTGGGCGTCAATAGTGGAGGACCGAGCTCTCCATGCATCCAGCCCTCCATGGTAGTGGACACCATTAGGGTTCCGGAATTGTCCAGGAGGCTCCAGGAATTAAAAGATTAATTTCCAGGTGCGAGCCCAATACAGGAACAGGAGAAAAAGGGGCAACAACAAAAAAATGTGCCTCAAAAATAATTCCTTAAACAACCTTTCAATAATAGCCACAAAATTATAGAACAGTTGCAGCAGGTCATGGGAGAGACCTCTACATCCCCACAGTGCCACAGGATCCTTTACAACCACCTGAGGGGGCAAGGGGGGGGGGGGGGGGGGGGTCTTGTGTTAACATCACCTCAAGCAGATTGACAAAACATAAAGGCAAAAGGAGGCAGACACAGACTGGAGGACGAAAACATTTATTCTTCGGCTGTCCCCCGGGGTGAAGGATGACTTTGATTCTCTCCAGTTTGATGGGTTCTGAGATGGCGGATAAGCCCACCCCCCCGACTCTGCCACATGTGGGACAGGTGGCGTTTGAAGGTTTGGGCAGACGGGTGATTCGGAGGTTTGTGCCCTCCTTCCGCCATCTCGTCTTCACCGCTGAACGTTCACGACAATCTCTCGAGATGCTCGGTGCTTTCCGGATGAACTTCCTCCATTTATGTCGGTCACTTGCCAGGGTCTGTCATGAGTTGGCGGCGACATTTGACCTCTTGAGGACATCCCGGAAGTGTTTCTGCTCTCTGCCTGGGAGTCTCCTGCCCTGAGTGAGTTTCGAGTAGAGTGCCTGCTTTGATCATCCAGTGCCAGGTAGCATGGTGGTTAGCATAAATGCTTCACAGCTCCAGGGTCCCTGGTTCGATTCCCGGCTGGGTCACTGTCTGTGTGGAGTCTGCACGTCCTCTTGCAAAAATACAAGTTTCTAAAAGGATATCTTGAACATTTGAAAACCATCTAAATAAGAGATAAAAATACAAGCTCATTCAGAGTGATCTGAACACTTTACTCAGATGTGGGAAGCTTTGATCTCTGAAGATTTTAGACACAGATTGGACAGAGTACAGTTTTCTATTTGGGGTCAAAACAGTGTTTTACACAGCTGTTTTATACACAATAAAAAAGTCAATGTTTTTCAGTGAATCATTCTGTTTGCCCAGTGAACTAAACAAATCAGATAAATTCCAGGTTTAATCCCAGTCTTGGCCGAGTTATCGCCCGTCAGGAATACATCTGGTGCCCAATTTTGAAAATGTGTGAAGCCATAAACTGAATATCTGTAGGACCTTTCACATCAGGACTTGTTCACAACCAGCGAAGTGCTGTTGATGTGTAATCACCGTCTTGAACCAAATGTAGCAGTCAACTTGTACACATCAGGATCCCACAAACAGCAGTGACATAAATGACCAGAGAATCTGAGATTTTATTTTAAGGCTTTGAATAAGGAATAAAGCACACCAGGATAACTCCCTTGATTTTCTTCAAATAGTGCCACAAGATCTTTCATGTCGACCAGAACAGGCAGCCCCAGTGGTTTAATACACCATCAGAAAGACGATGCCAACACTCCCTCAGTACCGCACTCAACTGTTGTCAGCCTAGATTATTAGTATTTGCTCTCTGTAAAACCCAAGTGTACCCAAGACTGGACGCACTGCTGTTTCCGCTTCTCTCCAGCATGCCTGGAGTGAATAACAAACCCAAAGCATCTCCTCCCCAATGCTCTGGTGCAGAACAAGTCTCAGTTCCTGATCTCGAGGTAGGGCAATCGGTGGACTGTGGACATCCTTCACTCACGGCCTGACCTGCCTCAATCAAGTTCTGCTAACCTTTCCCCCTGAATGATTTTCTGAATGCACAAGAGCTTCACGCCCCAGTTTGGAGCCAAGAATTAGTTGTGTACTGTTGTGGAATGCGCGCGTTGCTGAGCTGCTCACACACAGTGTTGATGACCTGATGTTTGAAAGACTCAGTGAAAGGTCGCCTGACATTTTCTTTTGATGTTGGGTAGACAGGCTCTCTAGGGTATGGCTTCATGGGTCTTCCCCACTAATTCACCCAAATTTCTGTGTCTTAGTTTTGGCAATAAATTCCAATTGAGAACATCATATCTCGCCTGACGTCCTGGCCAATATTTACCCTTTGATCGTCACTAAAAAAATAGATTATCTCAATGCCCTTGCGGGAGCTTGATGCGCACAAATTTCACACTCCAAAGTGACGACACTTCAAAAAAGTACTTCACTTAAAAAGCTTTGGAACATCCTGAGGTGGCTATATAAATTCAAGCTCTCTCTTCCTTGACCAGGCCCCCGTCTGCTCCCAGCAGCCACAAGCTCACACTCACTCCCAGGAATGTGGGCAGCGACCAGGATCATGGAACCCAGACTGAGTTCCCTATACCCAAGAATGATGCAACAAACCCATTAATTCATTGAGCAAGGACTGTGAATTGAGCGTCCACATCTCCACAATCTGCTTGACTGAGAGACAGAGATGCAAACTCCAATATGGCTGGTTGTATATTACTGACATTGCTTTTGGCACAACAATGAACATCACCAAGAATCGCTTCAAGCCAAGGGCAGAAATGCTTAGGCCAAAAAATGACTCATAGAACTTTAAAGAACAGAAACAGGCCATTCAGCCCAACTGGCTTATACTAGAGTTTGCGCTCCACATGAGCCTTCCTCCCACCCCACTTAACTTCAACCCATCACCATTTTTTTTCTTGAAAGTAAATAAAGCCTTGCATTTAGATAGCAGCTTTGAGAACATCCCAGAGCGCATTACAGCCAATAACTTTTGACATGTAGTTAGTTATAATGTAGAAAACACAGCAGTTGATTTGCGCACAGCAAGATTCCACTAATAGCTGTAAGACAATCATCAGATAATGTTTTTTTTTTCATAGCGGTGTTGATTGAGGGATAAATAGCGCCCAGGACCCTGGGGAGAATTCAATTGCTCGTCCCCGAATTAGTGCCATCGAATTAGGTCCACCTGGTGGGACCTCAGTTTAACCTTTCACCCGAGAGGTGGCACACCATTTGACAGGGTAGTACTCCCTGGGTACTGCATTGGGAGTGTCAATCTAGCTTTTGTACTCAAGTCTCTGGAGTGGGAATTGAACCCACAACCGTAACCTGAGTCAAGCACCTAGTCTTTGTTGGCTGGGAAGAGCTATGAGGCACCCAGAGGTCAGAAAAAGGTACTATTGAAATGCAAATTCTTTCTTTAACCCGAGAACTCTCTACTTCAGTCCACAAGTGCTGTGCCAATGAAGGCAGCTTTAGTATCTGTGACCTCACGTCTACACATTAAATAAACTCTACAGCAAAGACACCAGAGAAGGACATAATCAAGTTATGCTTTAATAAGATTTGATAAAATATACACATCAGGAATGGCCAGAATAAGTACAGCATGATGATGCTAGAACATTTGAAAAACACAAGTAGGAATTGAGAAAAAAAAAAATCAAAAAATACTGATTCGACTGGGAAAGAAATTGGAAAATTAAACTCTAAGACATGGCTTTTAACACATCAAGTTAGCATTGATTTCCCCATTACCCCAATGATCAGTAACAGGTGATCTAGTCCTGGATGGAGGCCACAAATGAAGAGGACAGGTTGTATAAAATTTCTGTACGCTAATTAAAAGAGAGAGCGAGGGAGAGAATGTGGAAGCAGTAGGAAAGAGGGGGAGAGGGAGAGGGGAAGAGAGTTAAGGCAAGTGAAGACAATGGGGGAGGTAGGTAGAGAGATGGAGAGGGACAGAAAGAAAGAGCGAGACAGAGAAAGAGACAGAGAGAGAGGGAGAGAGAGAGGGGAAACAATCAGAGAGAGGGAAAGAGAAGGCAGAGAAGGAAAAGGGGGATAAAAAGTAGGGAGTACACACATTAAATAAAGAATATCCAATTTGCCATTGTGAAGCTGAAGCAAACAATGAGTCAGTTATACATATTGCAAAACACAACAATATAATTCACATATTTTATAAATAAAGTTTTAAACTTTTTTCTTTAAATTTTAATAGTGAGGTATGAACCATGCATCAGACAGTGTGGTGTTGTGGGAATTTTATTTCAAACACTGAAACATGATTTACTGCCAGTCACGAGATGGAAGTGCTGAACGTTGTACAGAATGTGCGCACTAGCTGTGCAAGAATCTACCCTGTCGAATAGACACCGGTCCCACCACTACCAGGCCAGTTGAAAATGCCCACTAAATAGATCTCTGCAGTCACAACATCCAAACCTTGTCAGCACACAGTAAGGGGCTGGCTGCGTTCCTGATAAATTAACTTTCTTCCATCCAACCTACACCAGCAACGGTGTGGCCAGATACACGAGGGGTTTGGGGAGGGAGTTAAGTGGTAACACCAGGGGGCAAACAGTACCAAGTAACAGGACATTAATATCTGCAATTCAACCGTCAGAATTTTGCCTTATTGAACTTCAAGTACCTTTGTGCATGGGATAACGCTGAGGCCCCAAAATTATACCCATCAAATCTGATATCATTTTTCAAAAAAAATAAAAATGGGGCCAACCCGGCGAGCACCAGTCCTTTTGTTTTCCAATTGTCCTGACGCACTATTGCACGTACAACAACCACCCACCTGATGCACTATTGCACGTACAACCACCCACCTGATGCACTATTGCACGTACAACAACCACCCACCTGATGCACTATTGCACGTACAACAACCACCCACCTGATGCACTATTGCACGTACAACAACCACCCACCTGATGCACTATTGCACGTACAACAACCACCCACCTGATGCACTATTGCACGTACAACAACCACCCAGTACACATTGACCAAGTCAATAACGGAGGGATTGGTTATTGCTGGGTCAATTAAAACCCTTTGAAAAGTCTCTCCTTCCCCTGCCCACTAAACCCCTATCCCAATTATAGCAGCCGCTAAGTTTACTCTTTTGCTACCCTTCTTGTGGAAGGCTCTCCCACATTATTTACATTTTGATTTTTATAACCCCAAATAATTAGCATAAATATTATTTACAGAAGCACAATGGATTCTTTCAAATATAAAGAAAAGCTTTCCTTTAAAAACCCGGGAGAAAATACTGAGGTCTATTGAAAGACATTATGGATTATTGAGAGGCATTGCCCAATCAAGTTTCTAATATTGTACAATTACATAAATCAAATTACTGGTTATTCTATCAGTGTCATTTATTAATTGAATGAAGGATGTTTAAAAAATGGTTCCACACCTTGGAGAGCTGCTTTGAGATGTCCAGATGGTGTAAGTCTCTATTTATTTCAATGATGGGGCTCATTTTGCTCCTGAATAGGTCAAATTCCTTGCTTTAAGTATCTGAAAGGGTTCCATGCAAGAATTGTAATGCTACATCTCTTTTTCTCCATCTCTGTTACAAAATTAACCCAGCTTTAATATAGACTCCCAATTCTGCAGAAATAGTTTTCGCTTTCTAACCTCAATATCCTCCAATCCAGGGCCAGTTTAGCTCAGTTGGCTGGTCAGCTGATTCATGATGCCGCGGGGCTGGTTTAGCACAGTGGGCTAAATAGCTGGCTTGCAATGCAGAACAATGCCAGCAGCACGGTTCAATTTCCGTACCGGCCTCCCCGAACAGGCGCCAGAATGTGGCGACTAGGGGCATTTCACAGTTACTTCATTGAAGCCTACTTGTGACAATAAGCGATTATTATTATTAAGGCCAGCAGCATGGGTTCAGATTCCCGTACCGGCTGAGGTTATCCATGTAGGCCCTGCCTTCTCAACCTTGCCCCCTGCCTGAGGTGTGGTGATCCTCAGGTTAAATTACCACCAGTCAGCTCCCCCCTTCAAAGGGGAAAGCAGCCTATGGTCACCTGGGACTCTGGCAACTTTATCCTTCAATCACATCACCCTTTAACCTTCTCAATTCCAGGAAGTACAACCTTAGTTTGTGTAATCTCTCTTACTTTTAGTGAGGTCCAGGTTATCATTCTGCTAGACCTCCCTCCAAGGCCAATTGGCAAAGAGTCACCCAGACTCGAAACCCTAGCTCTCTTGTCTCCACAGATGCCGTCAGACCTGTTGAGGTTGTCCAGCGTTTTCGGTTTTTGTATCCTTCTTAAAGTGGAGGCCTCAGAACTTACATGGTCCTCCAGGGATGGTCTAATTAGGACTGAGATATAAAACCCAGCATTTTATTAGACATTGACTATTTCCTGTCCCTATTCATGACATTTAAAGATCAATGTATTTGGATCTCAAGTCTATTTAGATCGGAATCCCTACACAGTGAAGAGGCCATTCAGCCCATAAAGTCTGCACCAACCCTCCAACAGAGCACCTTACCTAGGCCCACTCCCCCTGTAACTCCATAACCCCACTTAACCTGCACATCTTCGGAGAGTAAGGGGCAATTTAGCATGGTCAATCCAGCAAATCTGCAGATTTTTGGACTGTTTCTAGCGTTTCACTGTTTAGAAAGTCCTCTGTTCTATCCCTTTTGATCCAAAATGGACAACTACACATTTACCTACATTGAAATCTATTTGCTAGTTTTGCTCATTCCATCAATCTCTCTGTGATATTATATCTGTGTCTACACGGTTTACATGCCACCTATCTTTTGTGGCATTGGCAAACTTGGATATGTGCCTATCTCTCCCATCAGCCAGGTCACCTTGGCAGTGTTGTTGAAAATCCTGTCGCAGCACAGTGAACAGACTGAGACAATTTCCTTTCAAAAAAGGCTTGTGAATGGATGGGAGTGAGTAATCCACAGCCTGAATAATTAGCGAGAAATCAGTGGGTTATTTATATATGGCAGCACACCAGAACTTTCGGAAATCACATACACCATTAATTGAATAGTTCAGAGTTTGTTTTATTTCTGTGACGGCTCATATATTCAGCCCTTGGTAAGTGTTAATCTACCCATTTTAAGCAGCATCTGTCCCCCCAGACAGTTCACAGCTTCTTGCAAAGTGCAGTAAAGCTGGGGGTAGCCTTCTGCCTATCTCCATGTAACCCCATCAACATATCCTCCCTCGCGCCTATCCAGTTTCCCCTCAAATGCATCTGTGCTATTAGCTACAACCAATCCTTTTGGTGGCAAGTTTCACATTCTCACCACTCTGGGAAAAATGTTTCTCCTGAATTCCCTGTTGGATTTATTAATGACTACTGCATCATTCACAAAATAGATTCCCAAGAGCACCAATTGGTAAATCGATCATCACGGGAGTGAATTATGCAGTGGAAAATGAAATAACTCATTACCATCATCCTGAGATAGCGTCACAACCATGCAATTCACTTGTCATGTGAATGTCCCTTTAAGAAAAGTGTGCTTTATCAAATGGCTGCAGTGATGTCATTGTGTGGGTTTGTTTAGTTTCGGTTTCAGTTAGAGAGCTGTATTCAAACCAAGCAGATGTGTATTGATCTCTCTCTCTGCAAACTAAAGAATGTCTCCAGATCACTCGATGATTTCAAAGTAATACCTGCTTCTGTGAGGAACGCAAACCTACTGTCTTTGTTAAAAAGGGTTTCTGGCTTATGGATGTTGCTAGGAAAGTTATTAAGGGTTACCTATAGAGTATTGTATCTGTTGGGATTATCAGTGTTGGTAGTTGATGAGATGTGTTCTGTGTGTTTATAAAATGTTAACTGGATTCATAGACTAAATGTTGTTTTTGTGTTAAAATACTTTAGATCTCTGTTGCATCACACCTGTAAAGTGGGCCGTTGTGCTCCCCATAACATTTCATAAACACACAGTAAACATCTTATCAACTACCAACACTGATGATTCCCACAGATACAATACGCTGTAGGTAACCTGTAATAACTTTCCTAGCAACATCAATAAGTCAAAGACCCTTTTTAACAAAGACAATGGGTTTGCATTCCTTAAAGAAACAGGTATTACTTTGAAATCATCAAGTGATCTGGAGACATTCTTTAGATTGCACGGAGATCAATACACATCTGCTTGGTTCGAATACAGCTCTCTAACTGAAACTAAACTAAACGCACAGCCAAAAGGGGCTTCCAGCTCCACCCACACATTGACATCACTGCAGCCATTTGATAAAGCACACATTTCTTAAAGGGGCATCCACATGAGACACTGTGCAAGAGATGCGAAAGTAACCCCTGCAATTTCTACAATTTCCAGCAATGAGTCAGCTGGGCATTGCACATAAACCATCTACAATCCTTTGGCTGGATCACTGTCTGAGCTGTTTATTCAGTAAGAATAACCATTTAAAGCTCTCGCTGTGTCTGTGCTCGGGGAACCAAGACCTATTATTTCCATATACAATCATTTTGATACAAAAATCTGTGTGCATTAGAAATTTTGAAAATACCAGGGAGTGATCTCACACAACTCAACGATTTCGTCTCGACATCCGTGCAGTATTCAAGAGAGGCAACTCAACATTCTGAGTGTTTAAAAATAATATCTAAACTTACAATTTGGGCAGAGGTGATCATTCCATCACCGAGCATCAACCTCTCTTTGGCAAGTTTTTTTTGCCATCTGACTTTTCCTTTTAAAAAAAAAAGAGTTGCAGGACAGGTTGCACGTGCCAAGTTTTAGAGAACACAGTGCATGCTATTGGGCAGATGGAATTCAGGCAAAAGCTGCCAGGTTACTCTGGGATCTCAGTATGGTGCAAGACTGGCGACAATACCATGATAAGCCATTACGAAGTAACAGGCTACGTGGCTGGCACAGAGGACCAGAAACAAATGGAAAAACGGAACAAAATGGGGAGGGAAAGTATGATCAGCTGAAGATCAGCTTTACCACAGCCTCAGAAGAAACATCCAATCTCAGATATGGGTTGAGACAGCAAGTAACTTGGAGAATCGTGGAGGCTGTGGACAAACTTATTTCTATCCCTGGTCTGTATTCTATGGTTGCATTCTCCAGAAAGAGTTCTTCCCAGATCTACCTCTCTCTCCCAGTGACATTGGAAGGCAACAGTAAGATGAAGAGTGGAGATTGGAGGGGAGGACACTGTTGCCTTGGCTAAGAATCCAGAATCTGAACGCGCAGGATAATCTCAAAACAATTTTGGACATGGTCTGCGATGCATTCCTCACCTCAGCGATGAGAGGCAGAGATGGAGAGAGGTCATCTCTCTGGATGTGTGGTTCCCCAATGTCCTCCATCGCCCTGATAAATTTCTAACATCAGTCATGTTATCACATTATATAATCAATAACTAGGCTGTGCCCAGTTGATGGCATGTGCAGAATTTTACAGAAGCATGTTTTATTACTGGGACCAGGATGCAACCATTGTGGCAGCCCAGCATTTAAACTTATGACTTAAACAAAATAATCGGCAAAATCTTGCAAATAAAGTCATATCTTGATGTTGGGTTGAATCACACAGCACAAACACACTGTCCCACGAGTGTGAGGATGTGGGTCATAAGACAAGTTTTCCCAAAATAGAGTTCCCACTTGCATCCGGTCCGCTGTAGGAAGGTGTTCAGTGAAAGACAAATAGACGTACACAGTGTGGAGTTACCGTGCTAGAGTAGGACCTCTGCCTCAGCCCTGCTACCCCAATGTGTCCAACGCGAGGGAACCTGCGGACATCTTATCGTTTTGTCCTACTTGCTGGCGCAAGCCAGAGAACAACTTGCTTCTATAAAGTGCCCATGTTGTAAAACTCAAGTTGCTGGACAGGAGTGTCATCAAACAAATGCTGACAAAAAGCCACATTGGGAGATATTGGGACAGGCGGCCACAAGTTTGGTTAGAGGTAGATTTTAAGGAGCAACTCAAAAGGAAGGAGGAGCGGTGTATTTACGGACGGAATCCCACAGGATAGGCCCTAGCAAACTAACAGCACCAGTAGCAGAGTGATGAAAAAAGAGGCCAAAGCTGGAGGGTTGCAGACTGAAAAGATAGGGAGGTACGAGGCAAATAATGGTTTGAAAACAAGGCATTGCCAGACAAGGAGCCAAGTCAGTGAGCACAGGGGAGATCCATGAGTGATACATCTAAACCCAAACTTAGACACGAATGATGGAAAGGAAGATTGGTCAAGGCGGAAACCAGGTTATATCACAACCATATCTAACCTACCCACCTACAACCAGTGTAACACATCTCTCCAGCTGAAATCAACCACAATAAAAAAAAAGAGTAATCACATTCATTGTTCGTGTTTATCAGGTTTCGACAAACATCACATGAAATAAATTAGTTTGAAATATGGGGACAGTTGACACGGAGGTAAAATATTGTTTTACAACTCACCGTTGTTGGTGGGACTTTGCGGTGAGCAGAACAGCTGCCAAGTGTGTCCAATTACAGCAGTATCTGTGTGACCCAACTTTAACACCGCTACCTCGGTGACCCAGGGCCACGTTCATTCTTCCAACTTAGCAGCACTGCCGCATGATCTCAGATTGCCATCGGTGCCATGGTTCAATCAAAACATCACCAGGCATCAATATTCAATACTATAACAATTATTACTCAAGTTTAAAAAATAACTCTTGCATAGAAATAAGGGTGAACAGCAAGGCACCGTGCAGAAGCCAATCACTCATCATTGAAGTGGTACAAAGTGTTATTGCTTCGTGTTGGGATCAGTGGGGCAAGACCCATTGGTCTGACCCATAAAGGTCATCCAACCTTTGGAAAAAACAGGTGGAAATCAAAGCTAATGGGAAGAGACCCGAAAGGTCTTTCCCTCAAAAGCAGGTTACATGATGCACAGGCCCAAATCATGAGCCTCTGGCGATCATCCCCACATCAAAACAGGAAGTTAATGGAGTGTTTCCACTTGCGGATAACAGAAAAAAACAGGGACCACCAGTAAAAGGTAGTCATGAGGAAATCCAACAAGGGATACAGAATGAACTCCCTGACCCCAGAAAAATGTGGAGTTCTCGACCACAGGAAGAGGCCGAGGGCAAAGACGCATTTAAGCAGAAGCTAGTTTAGCATATGGGGAAAATTAGTGGGTTATGGTGAGAAGTGTTAGATGAGGAAGGAGGAGAAGACTAGTATGGAGCATAAACAGCAGCACGGACCAGCTGGGCCGAATGGCCTTTCTCTGCTCTGTAAAAGTTGACAGTTCCAGAATGGTTCTAAACTCTATTTCCATTCTCTTCTACAAGGTGCAGTTAGCCCTACTGTAATGTGGCAGAATATTCTGTCATCCAGTAAAGCAGAATCAGAGGATGTTGGAAATACACAGCAACGGAAGAATTAAGAGATATCTAAGAGCACAGAAGGCTATTTAGCATGACGTACCTCTGCTGGTTCTTGACCGTCCCCCCCCCCCCCGGCTTTTTGTCTGTCACCGTGTATTTTTTCATCAAGTAGCTGTGCAAATTCCTTTTGAGAGAGAGACAGCAGGCTCATAGTGTAGGCTCAGAACCTTAGTTAGAATAGATCTGTGCTCATTGTTGCCTCCCGGGATTTTCCTTTAATTTCAGATGTCCCTCAGCGTTTCATGCTTCAGATGGTTTATATACTAAACACTCGCGCTACCTGTGGAGAAGGTCGGGAGTGGGAGGAGGAGGTAGGAAGGCGAGATGGAGGGAGGGTTGCCCTTACATTGGTCTGGTGGATGGGCGAAAAAGATGCCAAAAGAAGCTAAGCCACGTTTCCAAGTACCTTCAGCAGTCTTCCGACATGGTAAAGCTTGGCCAAATCAGCCTGGCAGGGAAACCAATTGTCAAAATATTGAAGCAACCAGTCTGTGATTAGAAACTAAAACTCTTGATTGCACCACTTAACGCACAACTGGTCATTTCAATTAATTTTTCCCCATTTTAGTTACAATAACACAGGTCTTGCTCCTCCCTGAATTACCCTACAAGTAGCACTGGGCAGCAAGCTAATGCCTGCTTCACGTCTCATTCAGATTTTAATAATGACCTGTAAGTCTGAGCTCGAGATCAAAGTTACATCTGGTGCCCTCCTAGTTGGCGTCACAGGGACAAGTAGAATTGTCGACGGTGATCAGTGCTCTAACTAAACAAGGGTTCTGAGGAATGCTGGAAAGGGTGGTGGAAGCATACTCAATAACTTACAAAAGATAATCGTATGTACACTTGAAAAGGAAAATATATATATATATATATTTTGCAGGGCAATGAGGAAAGAGGGGCGAGACACCAATCGGCTATCGCTTTCAAAGAGCCAGCACTAGCATGCTGGGCCAAATGGCCTCCTTCAGTATTGCATCATTCTGGAAGGGAAGAAGGCATGTCTGCTTTTGCCATTGCTATCTTGACTGTCCGAGTAAAATAAATTATATAGCAATAAACAGTGGCATCTAGCTCGGGGTTTAATAGTACACTGATGGGCCTTCACCTTGTGATCAGTATTGGCTACTGATAGTGGCTACTGATTGGCTACTGGCTACTTTATGGCTTAGCAAAAAGCTATGAAAACAATCGAGAGCATAGGAGGGCTGAAATAAATGGCTGTGAGATAGTAGATGCATCGATAATAGGTTTTCAAAGTTCCCTAGATTCTGGCACGGTCCATAAACTCGAAAATTGGAACTGTGATTAGGGGCTGGTTTAGCACACTGGGCTAAATAGCTGGCTTTTAAAGCAGACCAAGGCAGGCCAGCAGCACGGTTCAATTCCCGTACCAGCCTCCCCGAACAGGCGCCGGAATGTGGCGACTAGGGGCTTTTCACAGTAACTTCATTTGAAGCCACTTGTGACAATAAGCAATTTTCATTTTCATTTCATTTTTCATAATTCTTCTATTCAAGAAAGGAGGGAAACAGAAAGCAAGTAACAACAGGCTAGTTACCTTAACATCGGTCACAGGGAAAGTGCGAGAGTCCATTATTGAGGTGGTTGTAGCAGGGCACTTGGAAAATCTTAATGTGATTAGGGGCTGGTTTAGCACACTGGGCTAAATCGCTGGCTTTTAAAGCAGACCAAGGCAGGCCAGCAGCACGGTTCAATTCCTGTAACAGCCTCCCCGAACAGGCGCCGGAATGTGGCGACTAGGGGCTTTTCACAGTAACTTCATTGAAGCCTACTCGTGACAATAAGCGATTTTCATTTCATTTTCAGAGTCAACATGGTTTTGTGAAAGGGAAATCATGTTTGATTAATTTATTAGAGCTTTTTGAGGAAGTAACAGTGACGTGGATAAAGGGGAACTTGTAGATGTGGTGTACTTGGATTTCCAAAAGGTAGCTGTTCAAAGTGTCACATCAAAGGTTACTACAAAAAATTACGCTCATGGTGTAGGGGGGTTAACATATTGTCATGGATATAGAGGATTGGTCAAGGGTAGGGGTAAATGAGTCATTTTGGGGGTGGCAAGGTGTAACGAGTAGAGTGCCACAGGGATCAGTGCTGGAGCCTTAACCATTTACAATCTATATAATTGACTTGGATGAAGGGGCCAAATGTATGGTTGCTAAATTTCCTGATAACACAAAGATAAGCATGAAAGTAAATTGCGAGGACAAAAGGATTTAGGTAGGTTAAGTGAGTGGGCAAAATATTAGCAGACGGAGTAAAATTTGGCAAGAAGATTGGAAACCGAGTATATTTTTGAAATGGAAAATGATTGCAAACTCTGTGGCACAGAGGAATCTGGGTGTCCTGGTATATAAATTAAAACATAAGTATGCAGGTACAGCAAGCGATTAAGAAGACAAGATGTTGTTCATTGCAAGAACAAAATATAGAAGTTGGGAAGTTTTACTACAATTTGTAAAGGCCGTTGGTGAGACCACATCTCGAGTTTTGGTATCCTTACTTGATAAAACCTTTTGCAACATTAGAAGTAATTCAGTGAAGGTTCATGACTGATTCGTGGGATGCGCCTTCACTGAATTACTTCATGAAGGTCGGATCTGCATCCATTCAAGATTAGACAAATGAGAGGCTATCTTATTGAAAAATAAGATTGTGTGGGGAATTGACAGGATTAATGCTGAGAGGATTTCTCTCCTTTTGGGGGAAGGCTAGAACTGGAGGATAAAATCCAAATACAAGGGGCTAGATTCTGCACAGCCTGACGCCGAAATCGCAGCAGGCGCCGGGGTGCAGAATTCATTTGCCCACAGGGAATCGGGACCAGCTCCGGTTCCCCAATTCTGCGGGCCGCAAACCACCTACTATCGGCCATTGCTGGAGTCCCACCCAGCCATTCTCTGCCCCCGACCGACCAAACTCCTGACGGCGTGGATCTGGTGTGGTCCAGCTGGTCGGGATACTAGCGTGGTGGCTGCGGACTCAGTCCGCGGCTGCCCTGGTCAGGGGCAGGCAGATCAGAGGGCTGGGGGGGGGGGGCCTTATTCGCGGCAAGCAATGTTTGGGCGGACGGTCAGCATCAGTCATGCCGTCGATCGGGGGGTTCTATTTTTAATGTCCAGCTCCGCGGGCTGAGTCCGCCATGGACCATGGCACGGCCGCTGGAGGACGCCGCTGTGCGCATGCGCGGCCTCCGACCCAGAAGTGCGGGGGGCCCGTATCTGCAACAAAAGCCCCGCTCGCCCCCTGCAGGGCGAGGAATATGTGGCCCTTTCACACCAGTTTTTCTGGCATGAAACTCCAGTTTTTACAACGGCGTGAGGACATAGTCTCAAAAACAGAGAATCCAGCCAAAAGGGGTCTCCCAAAGAGAATGTTTTCTGAGGGTTATTGGTCTGCGTAATTCTCTTCCTTAGAGAGCAGAGGGCTATTGAATATTTTTAAGGCTGAGTTAGATAAATTCTTGACTGACAAGGGAGGCAAAGGGTATAGGGGGTATACAGGAAAATGGAGTTGAAGCCACAATTAGATCAGGGACGATCTTATCAAACAACAGAGCATGCTTGGGGGGCCAAGTGGCCAACTCCTGCCCCAAATTCACATGTTTGTAGGACTTGAGCCAGGAGGAAAGATCACAGAAATCCCTATTTTCCAACCTTGGAATGAGGCAAGTGAGGGGACGCTATGGAAGGCTGTATATGGCAGTTACTGAAGAGCATAGTAAAAACAGAAAATGATGGATAAACTCGGCAGGGTCTGGGCGTCATCTGTGGAGAGAAACAGAGTTAACCTTTCAGGATCATTTAGACCCAAAACGTTAACTCTTCCTCTCCACAGATGCTGCCAGACGTGGCGAGTTTATCCAGAATTTCCTGTCTTTATTTCAGATTTCCCGCATCCGCAGTATTTTGCTTTCACTGAAGTGTAGACTTGTCATCAGAATGCAGAGTGGACCCTGCGTGGGGCAATGGAAACATGACCAAGTTGGAAGAATTTAAGCCCTCGTTAAGGGCGAAACAAGGCATTGGATCTTCCCGGGTGGTAAGATTGTAATGATTTTGTGACGTTAGGGAGTGGGGAGGAGGGGAATACCTCACACACCCAGAGTACAGCCATCCATCCAGTGCAACACAAGGCTTAAGCAAACATTGAGATTTCAGGTACGCATTCAAAGAGAGCTGAAGCTCATTTGGAACCAAGTGTTGCTTAAGATAGCTGAACTAGAAAGGTAAAACAATATCGACTTTATTGACAGCATCAGACCAGCACCAGAAAGATCAGTTAACATCTTAGATACAAGGATCCTGACCCAAGCATAACTTCTTTACTTCCTGGTGGAGCTTTAGCAGTGTGATTTACCCCGGCCTTCCAACATTCTTTTTCGTTGATCTGGATAATTACATAGACAGAGATTTGGAGAGACTGGGGTTGTTCTTAAGAGCCGGGAAATTTAGTAAGGAGATTTAATAGAGGTGTTCAAAATTTTGAAGGGTTTTCTAATTGAGTAAATGAAGCGAGACTGTTCTGCTGGTAGAAGGGTTGGGTAATTGGCAAATGAATTGATGGGGAGATAGCAATTCAGTGTTTTAAAAAGAAAAGTTGTGATCTGGAACGCGCCCCGTTAACGAGTGGCAGAAGCAGATTCAATTGTAACACTCGAAAGGGAACTGAATAAATACTGAAATAAAAAATCTGCAGGGATACAGGGGAAGAGGAGGTGGAGCGGGACTAATTGGATAACTCTTTCAAAGAGCTGGCATGGACAGGATGGGCCAAATGGCCTGCTCCTGTGCTGCATGATTCTAGATGCGTGATGGCTTTAATTTAAAAAAAAAAAAGAAAGTGGAGGTGCAACAAGTACAGAGAAAGTCTCCGTTGTGAATGCAAGCCTTTAATCTCAAATACACACGCAAAAAAAAAAATTATTTCCGTCTCATCATTAAATAAGGCACTGTTCTTTTCCATTTTCAGCTCTCGTCATCAGTTTTAAGCTGGGGCAATATTTTATATATATATATATATATATAAAAATCAAAACAGGAAAAAGAAAACAATACTATTCATAGCACCGTATAAAAACTCTATTCACAGTCGGGGGAAGCTCCCTGTATTCTCTTTACAACAAGCTATCTGCTTACTTGCTTAAAAAAATAAAATTAAAATCACACTCCAGTTCTTTCCTCTGCCATTTCAAAGACTTGCTTCAAGATTATAAAAAGCAGCTTCGACAATTAATGCTTTCTGCAGTCAACAATTTTCTTCTTTGTTGCTGTTGTTGTACAAAGACACAATAATTTACAGTTTGTCCTTCGGGAAGCGGGTCATTTTGTGTCAGTCCGCTTGCGTTTGTTGGGAACCGGGTCTCTCTTCTCACTTAACTTCCGTTTCTTTTTGTGCGTGGCTTCGGCAGACACTTCGCCCTTACGCTTGCGTCTGGCTGGAGTGGCAGCCTTGTTTTTCTTTTTGGCGTCAGCCTTAACCCGCTGCTTGGTCTTGGCTGAAGGCGCTGCCCTCTTCTTGGTGGGTTTCACCAGACCTTCTTTGCTGTTGCTGCCTTTAGCCTTTTTGGCTTTGGCACTATCTCGGTTTTGGGACAGGCTCTTCTTGCCCTTTGTCATGGTTTTCAGACCAGATCCCGAAAACCTCTTCTCCGAAACGTTGGCCTTAACATTCACAGTGGGTTTTTTGGGGACTGGTGCCTTGACAGAGCCGCCCTCCGCTTTGGACTTGCGATTTGCCGGTAAATGCTTGGGTGTGGATTTGGGCGGAGGTGCAGGAGGCCCCGTCTCAGATTTGCTGCTCTTTACTCGCCCCACACGGAGTCCTTTTGCGGAGGCGTTCTTGGATGGCTTCCTCTTCTCCTTGCCCTCAGGTTTGCGAGGAGCAGTAGGAGCAGGAGCCCTGCGTGAGTCCAGTTGGGTCTGCGAGGTCAACTTGGGCGAGACCATGGGGTTCATGCAGACACTCTTGTGTTTGGCCAGGAGCTTCTTACCCGCATGCTCTTTCCCCTGCTGCAATTTATGGAGCTTGCCCCTCATGTTGGAATACTTTCGCAGGATCCATGCGCTAACTGGCTTCTTCAGCCCCAAGTGCTTGGAGGGCTGGGCTGCTGTCCTTTTGCTGGGTGACCCGTCTCCCTTGTCGGGGCTGCTTTCCATTTTGGCCGGAAAGAGGTCCCTGGGAGCCAGGCCTCCTCCAGGATCTAACGAGAAGTCCCAGTGCTTCTGCCCAGCTCCATCTGTCCCAGCCATGGCACTCCTCTGCACATTTTCCAGCAGGGCCCGGGTCTTCCAGTTGTTTCGAGCAGGTGAGGCCACTGCAAACTTTTTCAGGTGCTTCTTTAGCCGCTCGGCCTGTGGACTGGGGAACAGGCCAACCATGGAGTTCTTCTGGAGGAAAGCTTTGGATTTCATGGTCTCCACTGGATTTCGGGCACTGACATTCTTGACTATGATCAGAGACCTGGTCTCGGTCGTTTCCATGAACCACTTACAGATGCTGGCAAGGTTGAAATTGGTCACAAAGAGTTTCTGCACGGGAGATATTTTGTGGTCGTACAGTCCTCTCGCTTTGCGTGCCCTCTTCTTACTTTTCCAGATTTCCTTGAGCCGGTCGGACTTACTTTTTGCCTTCTGCAACACTGGCACTTCCTTCTCCATCTGAATCCAAGCCTTGTGAACGTTCTCATATGTGGCATTCAAGGTGGTGATTAGTTCTTGATTCTCGTCCTCGGAGCACCAGTCCAAAAATTTAGGGCGACTCACTTCAGGAGCATCATCATCATTCGGACCCAACAGTTCAGAATCTTCATCCTCCTCGTGAACCCCAGTGGGTTGATTTATATCTTGGCATTTACTGTCCCCTTCTAGCATAACCGTTTCTGGTTCAGTGATTGGTACATTTGGGCATCGCAAGGTGCGAGACCCACCAACAATCTTATCTCCTGGTGGCACTTTGCCGACTGTTCCCTTCGCTGTTTGATGCAGTGATCCCAAATTGGTTGATCTTTTCATGAGGCCTCCCCTTGTCCATTTTGTGTTCTCTTTACAGGTATCTGCCTTCTGTTGGTTCGCAGGAGTTGCATCGTCCATGGAAGACTCAGAATCTCGACTGGTTCCGACATTTTGAATGGAGAAGGAAACTTTCCGCTCTTCGGGTGATTTAGTATCCACACAGACCTCAAGAATTCGACTTTGTCCATAGTGTGCACTTTCACAGATAAAACGGTCATCCATCGGTTCTTCGTCTTCAAAGCTTACCAGCTCCTTCACCAGAAGATCTTTGGAGACCTTCTTGCCTGTTGCCTTTCTTGTTTTGCAAAATTCTTGCTCAGGCGTGGTAGCAAGAGACTCATCTACTCTGCTCTCCGGGTCAATAATGCTTTGCAAAAGGATTTTGTTGAAGCAGTCTGTTGGAAACGGAACAAATGCCACTCTGTTGATCCACACTTCCCTTTTGTATCCCCTCTCGCCTTGACTTCTCAGGAGTTTTATGTTGAGACAGGGTACCTGTAGCCCATCACCACAAACTAGTGGCTGCTCTGTAGCATCGCTGGGACAAACGACAGTTTGTACCTTCGGTTGCTGACTCCGCAAACATCTGTCTGAAGAAGCAAGCACCAGCTTTTTGCGATACTTTTTCTTCTCTGACGTGGTCGGGTTACGTGTCTTCTCCTTGTGGTTGCTGGTATGCTTTTCAGACTCAGGAGTTCTCTCAATGCGAATGCCTCTTTCTTTCTTGTCATCCATCACATTTTCATCAAGGTCTTCCAACCTCCTCTTCTCCAGACCCGGGTCACTCACTGCCACATCACCCCTCACGCTGTCAGTTCCCTGAAGAGGTCCTTTCGCCAGCTCCAGTGTGGGTTCTCCGGAAGCATCGTGACTGCTCTCATCTTGACATCTGGAATCTATTTGTGGATATAAATCTTCCTTCGGAGTGACGGAGCAAGCAACTGCTTCTGCTGGAATGCAGAGTGTCTGCCCTGAGCCATCGGACCTTTCTTCTTCAATTAATGATGTTTCTACTTGTACCTCATTCGTTTCTTCAACAGATTCAATTGAATCTCCAGCTTGCCAATCTTCTGCTAGCGGGCTGCTGGGAATGTTGTTCATCGTCGCCTCATAGGTATTTGATATTTCACTGTTGCTGCAGATCGGATTGCTGCATTCCTCGGTAGGAATGATATTAACCTCAAAACAACTAACAGGACTGCTGCGTCCCTCATCCAGAGAGCATAACGTAGGTGTTTGGTTCTCGTTGGCAGGAACGGGCTCCGAATTGTTTGGAGAACCTACTGATGAGGATGTGCCCTCCACGTCTCCGCTATCCTTAACTAATTGCTCCAGTTCTGAAGGGCTCCTTTGGACTTCACTGCACTCTTCCAGCCGCCTCAATGGCTCAGCGATCTCACAAACACCAGATTCATCTGCTAAGCGGTCATCAAGAATTTGGCAACCAGCACATGTTGGGGTGGGGTCATCGGCTTGTGGACTGGAGACCAGTGTGTCCTTGATTTCCACAGAAAGACCTTTGGAGCTGGAAGTGATGGCCTGGTCCCTTGGCCTCCCGGGATCCCCTTGTGGGCTGTTTGCACTTGGGGAAGGTGCCTCAGTCTCCTGCGATCGACAGGGCTGAATTGGCTCGACAACCAGCTTGCCTTTACTTTCTGAGCAACTAAAGTCTTGACTTTCTTCCGTCAAGATTTTTAACTGCAGGGGCTTGGAGTCCTCGCGAATGGCAGTGCCAGAGGCCACAGGAACACCAATGGCGGGCACGCTAACTGGCAGAATAAGTGCTTGCTTCGGCGTCACTGTGGTGGCTGGTCTGGGAATCAATGAGGGACAGTTCCCCTTTCTTGCTTCTATTGTTGAGCTCTTGGCCAAAGTGCGGACAGTCTTTAGCTCCCAATATTCTTCATTGCAGAGATGGCCACGAGTGCTTTTCCTTGCAGTCTTCCGACTGGAAGACAAGGACCGCTGAGCATCGAAGCGGCATTCTGTGATGGGCTTGCTGATGTAAACAATGTCACATTGGTTGTCGTGCTCGTTCACGTATTGGCACATGGTGGGCATGGCAGTACGTGCCCGCAGCACAGACACCCTGGTGCTCTTTCTGGCCGTCTTTGTGAGAGGAACTTGCGGCTTTAATCTCAGGCGGCCATTACTGTCACGCACAGCAGTACGCGGCTTCGAGACAGGCCAGCAACCTTTGGCGCTCGTGTCTGTCATGAGCACATGGTTACCTTTGATCATTCTTTTGGTAGCATTGATATTTTCTCGAGGCCCTCCTTGAATTGATGTATATTTAATTGTTTTGTAATCCATGGAGGTTCCAGAAGCGCTCCGTGAACCACTCTGATTTTTGGTCAAATTCTTACTCAAGTTCAAAAGCTTGGATGGGAGAGCTCGGAGGGATTCAACCTGATCTTTTGCGGGAACGGCATCCTCTGTTTTGCCCTCCTGGCTGTTAGAATGCACGTCTTCCATTCTGGCAACAGAGCTAGTGTGTGCACATTCATTGGAGGACTGATCCAGTTGTGAGTCACTGATCTCCTCCTGATTCACAGTTTCTTTTTGTAGAACTTCTACACTCCCCATTTTATTGCAGTCAGTAGTACATATATTCATAGAGTGGAACCCTGCCTCTATAGTGCAGTTTTTGATACAATTCCCACTGCTACAGCAGCTTCTGGGTGTTGGTTTTTCAATGGAAGCTACGTTGTTTGCTTCAGTTCCGACCAGGAGTATCTCCTCATGAGGAAGCTGTTTCTCCTCCTTAATCATTTCACTGCTTAACTCATTGGGTGTTTGTATCTCTTGGTTCAAGGAAGGGCATGATTGTAAAGAAGATTCCCTCCCAGTCTGGCCTTCGGAGTTTTTAGACTTTAGATGGACAGCAGCTGGGTTGGAGGCAGCCATGTCCTCACGTGGTGGCGATTCTGCTGCTTCCTCAGTTGGACTCACGTCGCTGCTCATGTAGCTTAGTACGCTCATAAACTGTATCTGATGATGTCTACACAGCTTAGCCATAAACTGGTCCAGGGAATTCTGCGATCCTGTATTGAGCGGTGTCTCCTGCCTCGATATCTTCTTGTTGCTAAAAAACAAACAAACAAAGAAAGGACATTTATACTTCTTAAAGGAACAGTTTTAGACAACAGCTACGTGGCTTCCTTTTACCCGTATATATCATCTCATTAGCTGCCACAGGATGTGACCCTCTTGTTCTCATATCTCAACATATTTTGCTTCAAGTTGACAAAAAAATCTGCTTCAATTAACCTTACTTTATTAAAAAAAAATCATAATTGTTCTCCAAAGTAATGATCTAGCCAGAGTTTGGCATGGAGGTAAAATTACTGACTGTTTGGCTAAGGTTGTGGTTTCACTGGTGCAGAAACCCTACATCACAACAACCAGCAGCAGTTCGAATTGGTGGCTGGAGATATACACATGGCAATGGTGGCAAAAATCAAGGGACACTTGTGGCTACCAAGACTGAGCTTGACAGATTTTTGTACGGTGGTTATCAAGGGCAGGTAAATGAAATTGACGCACAGATCAGTCATAATCTGACCGAATGGCAGAATATCTCTAACAAGACATCGCAAAATGGCTTCCCCATGACATCCAACGACATGCCAACCTGGATCATGTGCTCAAATCTCTGGACTGAGTCTTGAATCCACAGCCTTCAGACTCAGGAAATTCTCTCTCCAAACCACAGCACAAGTTTGAAAGGGCAAAATGGACAAACGTGTTAATTTTCCCCCCAACGTCACCATTCAAGGAAAAGTGATTTGAGAATGGCATACACTTGACATTCTATTTTACTGAGAATCTAATGACCCGACAAGAGGATTATTGCTGAAATCAGGTACAACCACTCCCAACTGAAAGCACCCGCTCTCATTCTGGGATACAAGGAGTGCCACGCAATTGGGAAGAAATATGTCGGCAATTTGAACCACAAAATCAGTGATTTAACAACTATGTATACGGAGCCTTCAATATAATAAAATACTTCACAGCAGTGTTACCAAGCAAAATTTGACACCGAGCCTCATACGTCAATATTGAATCTGCTATTCCCAATATTTAAGTGGAGGGAATATCTGTTCATCCAGAATTGGATGTTTGATCACCAGATAATTTATCAACAGTTGAGTCAAGAGAAGTGGTGGTCAGGTGGCGCTGGCTATGAACCCGAATGCTGTGTTTTCAGATGTTGATGCTGAGGTTGGCGTGAGAAATAGGAGAGGGAGAGGTTAGATCCTCGGGGATAAAGCTGACAGTGCGGTCTGGAAAGAAATGAAATGAAAAAATGAAAATCGCTTATTGGCACGAGTAGGCTTCAATGAAGTTACTGTGAAAAGCCCCGAGTCGCCACATTCCGGCGCCTGTCCGGGGAGGCTGGTACGGGAATCGAACCGTGCTGCTGGCCTGCTTTAAAAGCCAGCGATTTAGCCCAGTGAGCTAAACCAGCCATTGCAAGTTATACTCTGGTTCTGATTAGTTACGTAAGAACAGAATCAAGCAAGTGCAGCCTCACTGGTGGTGGGACATTGGAGGAGAGTGGGGTGGTCCACCATGTCGAAGGATGTAGAAGGTTTGAGGAGGATAGTGTGCCTTTGTATTGTCACATAGGATGTCTTTAGCAAATTTGATAAGAACCATTTTGTACTGTGGCAAGGCAGAAACTTGACTGCAGGAATTCAAACGCAGTCCCATAAAAGATGAGCAGAGTAAGAAGTCTTCCAACACCAGGTTAAAGTCCAACAGGTTTATTACAAACACTAGCTTTCGGAGCAGTGCTCCGAAAGCTAGTGTTTGTAATAAACCTGTTGGACTTTAACCTGGTGTTGGAAGACTTCTTACTGTGCTCACCCCGGTCCACTGCCGGCATCTCCACACCATAAAAGAGGGGCATGGATTTGGGAAGTGATAGCTAATTCAAGGGAGACTGGAGATGGGATAGCAGTTTGCAAGGATAATGAGGTCAAGGGTTGATTTTTTTTTCTTGAAAGGGGCAGATGGTAGAGGGGAACAGTACAGAGGAGAGAGCAGCATTAACAATATCAATGGGAACAGGACAAGGAATGGTAAAATGACAAGCCTGATGGCTTTGTGCCTTAGTGTGCGGAACATTCACAATAAAGTAGATGAACTAATCACGCAAATAGATGTGAACGGGTATAATGTAGCCTGACATGGCTGTAGGGTGACCAGGGATGGGAACTGAACATCCAGAGGTATTCAGTATTTAGGGAGGAAAGACAAAAAGGATAAGCAGTTTGCTGGTTAAAGAGGAAATTAGCGCAATAGTCAGGAAGGATACTAGCTCTGACAATGTGGAATCAGTGTGGGTAGAGCTGAGAAACACCAAGGGGCAAAATACGTTAGTGGAGGTTGTATATAGACCTCCAAATTGTAGTGGTGATGTTGGGAATGGCATTAAGGGGCAGCAGGGTAGCATGGTGGTTAGCATAAATGCTTCACAGCTCCAGGGTCACAGGTTCGATTCCCGGCTGGGTCACTGTCTGTGTGGAGTCTGCACGTCCTCCCCCTGTGTGCGTGGGTTTCCTCCGGGTGCTCCGGTTTCCTCCCACAGTCCAAAGATGTGCGGGTTAGGTGGATTGGCCATGCTAAATTGCCCGTAGTGTCCTAATAAAAAAGTAAGGTTAAGGGGGGGTTGTTGGGTTACGGGTATAGGGTGGATACGTGGGTTTGAGTAGGGTGATCATGGCTCGGCACAACATTGAAGGCCGAAGGGCCTGTTCTGTGCTGTACTGTTCTATGTTCTATGTTCTAAACAGGAAATTAGAGATGCATGCCCTCTCCGAGGGACATCTGTAATTATGGGTGACTTCAATCTGTATATAGATTGGGCAAATCAAAATAGCCACAATACCATCGAGGTGGAATCCCTAGAGTGTATATAGGATGATTTTCTGGACGAATACGTTGAGGAACCAACTAAAAACAGGCCATCCTATACTAGGTATAGTGTAATAAGATAGTTGCATCAAGCGTGTTACGGATGAGCAACCATAATATCATAGAATTTTTCATCAAGATGGAAAATGATGTAGTTGATTCTGAGACTAGGATCCTGAATCTAAATAAAGGAAGCTACAATCATGTGAGGCACGAGCTGGGGCAGCACGTGGCACAGTGGTTAGCACTGCTACCTCACCGTACTGAGGACCTGGATTCGATCCTGGCCCTGGGTCACCATCCGTGTGGAGTTTGCACATTCTCCCCGT
Source organism: Scyliorhinus canicula (assembly GCF_902713615.1). Taxonomy (NCBI): domain Eukaryota; kingdom Metazoa; phylum Chordata; class Chondrichthyes; order Carcharhiniformes; family Scyliorhinidae; genus Scyliorhinus; species Scyliorhinus canicula. Next base: position 6,348,845 of record NC_052161.1, read on the forward strand.
GTCTGCGTGGGTCTCGCCCCACAACCCAAGGTAAGTGAACTGACCATGCTAAATTGTCCCTTAATTGGAAAAAAATTGGGTACTCTAAATTAATAAAAAGGATTACATTCGCTGGAGTTTTGAAGAATGAGGAGGGGAATCCCATTTGTATTTCTTAAATTTAAAGAATCCAATTCTTTTCATTCCCAATTAAGGGGCACCTTAGCGAGGCCAATTCACTTACCCTGCACATCTTTGGGTTGTGGGGTGTGTGACCCATGCAGACGTGGGGAGAATATGCAAACTCCGCACGGAAAGTGACCCAGAGCCGGGATCGAATCCGGGTCCACAGTACGGTGAGGTAGCAATGCTAACCATTGTGCCACCGTGGGGGGGGGGGGGGGAAAGAAGGGGGCTGGATCTCATAGAAAGCTATAAAATTCTAACAGAACTAGACAGGGTAGATGCAGGATGTTCCTGATGGCAGAAGTTTAGAGCCAGGGGTCACAGTCTCGGAAGACATTTAGGACTGAAGCAAGAAGAAATTTCGTCATCTAGTGGAATTCACCACAGAAAGCAGTTGAAGCCAAAACATTATTGGAGTTAGATATAGCTCTTGGGGCTAAAAGGATCAAAGGATATGGTGAGAAAGCAGGAACAGGTTACAGAACTGGATGATCAACCGTGATCATAGTGAATGGCGGAGCAGGCTCGAAGGGCCGAATGGCCTCCTCCTGCTCATATTTTCTATGTTTCTAATAACTAACATGAGAAACAGGAAAGGAAGTGGGTTTAGCGGGGATGGGCAGCAGTGATGGGGCGCCAGGACAAGGTGAGCTCAGAGAGGGCAGCACAGTGGTTATCACTGCTGCCTCACAGCGCCAGGGACTGGTTCAATTCCAGCGTTGGGTGATTGTATCGAGTATGTATGTTCTCCCCGTGTTTGCATGGGCTTCCTCTGTGTCTACTCCCACAGTCCACATGGATGTACAGGTTAGGTGGATGGGACATGATAAATTTGCCCCATAAAGTCTAAAAGGTTATGTGGGGTTATGGGGATGGAGCAAGGGCATGGGCCTAGGTCGGGTGCTCTTTCAGAGGGTCAGTGCAGACTAGAGCCGAATGGCCTCCTTCTGCTCTGCACTGTAGTGGTTTTATGATTCTGAACGGTCCTGTGAAGATATAGGAGAGAAATTAACAATGAGAATTCAGGGCTAGGACAGAATAGTGCGAGTGAAAGGGAGAAAAGCTGGTTGCAATCTTAGTGACAGAGGTCCATGAGCTCCTTGCACTTATTGCTGGAGACAAGGGTCAAGGAGGGTTTGCGGTTGAGAAAAGCCAGCTTTACATTCCGAAGATGATCCTGTAAAAGGAGAGCAGTTTTATCAGAAGGCAGAAGGATGTAAACTCCTTCAAAAAGTAATCCTCCTCCTCAATTTCACCATTCTGGCCAAGCTGTTAGCCAGCTGCGTCCTTATGTCTCCCTTTTTCCAGCAAACCATATTGGGACCGTTGTTACACTTAACAGTTGTGTTAAAGAAGCTTTGACATTATGGGTGGCACAGCAGCAAGCACTGTTGCTTCACAGCTCCAGGGTCCCAGGTTCAATTCCCGGCTTGGGCCACTGTCAGTACGGAGTCTGCACGTTCTCCCTGTGTCTGCGTGGGTTTCCTCCGGGTGCTCCAGTTTCCTCCCATAAGACGTGCTGTTAGGTAGTTTGGACATTCTGAATTCATGGGGCTGGTTTAGCACACTGGGCTAAATCGCTGGCTTTTAAAGCAGACCAAGGCAGGCCAGCAGCACGGTTCAATTCCCATACCAGCCTCCCCGAACAGGCGCCGGAATGTGGCAACTAGGGGCTTTTCACAGTAACTTCATTGAAGCCTACTCATGACAATAAGCGATCTTCTTGTTCCTCTGTGTACCTGAACAGGCATCGGAATGTGGCGACTAGGGGTTTTCACAGTAACTTCATTGCAGTGTTAATGTAAGCCTACTTGTGACACTAAAGATCATTAACAAAAGCAAGAAATAGTTAAGTGACACAATGGGACTGGTTTAGCACAGGGCTAAATAGCTGGCTTTTAAAGCAGACCAAGGCAGGCCAGCAGCACGGTTCAATTCCCGTACCAGCCTCCCCGAACAGGCACCGGAATGTGGCGACTAGGGGCTTTTCACAGTAACTTCATTTGAAGCCTATTTGTGACAAGCGATTTTCATTTAATTTTTATTTTTCAAAGCACATTTGATTTACAATCTAATAAGCCAAAACTGATCAATCATGGCAGTGGTAAAGGCTCGACAACAAAAAAAAGAACTGCTTGCATTTATATAGGGCGCCATTTAACCAACAAAAATTCAAAACGTAATTTCGAGCGAGTTTGGCTGGGTGATTGTTGCCGGCTTTTTGGGCGAGATCCACACCAGCATTCACCATATTTTGGCGGGGGGGCTTGGGGAGTTTCCCCTCGGTCTAGCCCACACGTGGGAAATTCTTATTAATAATAATAATAATAATAATAATAATACAATAATACAATTGTCACAAGTAGGCTTCAATGACGTTACTGTGAAAAGTCCCCAGTTGCCACATTCCGGCGCCTGTTCAGGGAGGCTGGTACGGGAATTGAACCCGCGCTGCTGGCCTTGTTCTGCATCACAAGCCAGCTATTTAGCCCACTGTGCTAAACCTGCCGCAGGTAATGGGGATTTCAGTAATGGGGAGCTGAACTCTCAGAGATCGGGCTGCCGTTTTGAAAGGATGCCCTGTTCTCCCAGTAAGCTTGAACATCCCTCACCCACCCCCACCTCCCCCGTTCCAGGATCCCCATCCTTCACCTCCCCCACCATTCATACCCCTCCTCATCCTCCCCTTTCATGGGCATGGCCCCCAAAGACCCTGACCCTTGGTAGTGTCACTCTTGTACTGCCACCCACACACCCTGGCAGTGCCCTTGCCAGCATGGCAGTGCCAAGGTGTCAGAGGAAGAGCAAGGGCAAATGGTCAGTGGTGACAGTCTTGTATACACGTGGATGTTCTAAGTGGCGGGGGCTGAACGAATGCTCCCCTGGAGACCTGAAAATACTGAATATCCTGGAAGCCCTGTGGCCAATGTTGATCTACTCCTCAGGACAAACCCTCCCGCCCCGAAGTAAGCATAGTCTCCAAGGACTCAAATCTGACAATTTATCCAACGGTAACTCGTCTGCTCTCTCCACACAGGAATGCTCCCTGGAACCCTCTGGCCCCACCACAAATACCGATGCTTGGGGGGACCCCAAAGTCAATTACGCAAAGGCAAAGGCAACCTCACTGCAGGAATAAGCTTTTTCATCAGCACCCGGCAGCCGACTGTAAGCTGCAGTCATTGAGCACGAAATACAGGAAGTATCAAAAGTAGATATGTGTGAAAAATCGATGAACCTTTCACATTTACTATTCTAGCTTCACCAAGAATCTCTTGCGAGTTAACTTCTCTGACCTACTTCTCTGGACATGATGCTTCAATATGTCGATACTTACATGCTGACACAGGTCGGAAATAATCCTGCTGCTGCCTAATAATGAGCTTTTGGCAGGATCTTCCAAATTTTATCACTTCTGAGGGGAAATGAGGAAGCAACGAGGCTGTGGTGTCCTTCCTCACTGTTCCATTTTAAATCCTTTACATCACTTCCTCCTGACTTCTCCCTCAAATCCACTCAGCGGTTTTTTTCCAAACTGTCACTCGGTCCTTTTCCAAGCATGTTATGTGTCAACTCACCTAATTTCTCTTCCTGCTGCTCTCAAACCAAAGGAGAACAGCAGCAACGAATGAACTCCCATCTGGAGCTTTCCTGATCACGCTTTCTGCCCAGCCTGTTTGCAAAGGGTAGCTGGCTTTTAAAAACTGATCTGCAGGGTTCAACCAAACAAAAGGCAGCCTGGATGGGGGATGGGCCTTAAAGGTAAACAGTCTGCTTTCTCCTTAAAGGGAAGGTTGAGCGTTTTGGTCAAAAGCTTGTTAGCTGCCCTTGACTGCTCCCCCCCAACCTCACCCCAGCACCTCTCTTTTGTGCTAAATATCTTTGACAAAGACCGCAATCTTTACAAAATTAAACCTTTTCCGTAGATGTAATGTTGGCTTCCCAGAGATATGTGACAAAGCTGTCACTATTTCCCGATTCCCCAGTCTGGAACTCTTCATTCCTCTGCCCAGGCATATCCTGTAAACCATCCTTTCAACCTCAACAGCAACCACTTGTATTGGTACAGCACCTCCTAATATAGTCAAATATCTCAAGGTAGGACTGTAATCAATGAAAATTTAACACCGTCACCTGCTGTGATACCTCCTTCTGTGGCTCACACAGGTTGGTCAGACGCGTGTTTTAAGCAGCAAATTAAAGAAGACAGAAAAGGAATTCTAGAGCATGGTCTCACAGGTCCCTGAAGACACAGCCATCAATGTGGAGCAAAGGAAATTGGAGCGCTCGAAGGGCAGGAATTGGAGGCGATTGGAGAGTGAGAGAGCTGAAGGAGTTGACAGAGATGGCCTCCCGGATTCTTTGGAAACCCCGCCCTCGACTTCTCACCATCTCTAACCAAGCTTTTAGCCGTCTCTCAATGTCTCCCTTTTCCCAACTCAGCCTCTTTGCATTGACACACAAAACACACAGGGTCTTTGTAACACGGAAGATTCTTTGTTGTGTTGATGATGTTTTGGCATTTTTAAAACCAAGCGAAGAGTTGGATGACATGTATCCCGTTTGATTTTCAGTCTGATAAACTTTAACTAAGCTTAGCAATGGCAGGGACACGAGTAACAAAACCTTTAATCTAAAATAGTAAACTGTACCAAGGCACTTCACAAGAGCATTATTACGGTAGCAGTGGTTAGCACGGTTGCTTCACACCTCCAGGGTTCCAGGTTCAGTTCCGGCTTGGGTCATTGTCTGTGTGGAGTCTGCACATTCTCCCTGTGTCTGCGTGGGTTTCCTCTGGGTGCTCCTGTTTCCTCCCACAGTCCAAAGATGTGTAGGTTAGGTGGATTGGCCATGCTGAACTGCCCTCGAGTGTCCAAAACGTTTGGATGGGGTTACTGGGTTACGGGAATAGGGTGGAGGGCTAAAGTGGGGTGCTCTTTTCAAGGGCTGCTGCAGACCTGATGGGCCGAATGGCCTCCTTCAGCACTGTAAATTCTATGATGTGATAGAACCTGACCCCAACACCAAAGCACAGAGAGAGGGGTATTAGGTCAGCTGATCAGAAGCTTAGTCAGAGGCACATTTTAAAGAATGTCTTAAGGAGGAGAGACGTACAGAGAGAGGGGGGTTTTGGGAGTGACTTCAGCAATTCTGGGCACGAAAAGGAGGTGAAGGGGAAGCTTGGCTAGTGTTGCGAATGCTATTAGTTCCCCAATGACCCCTACTGGAAGTAACCATTGGCCCCTTGAGGGTCAGACTGGGGAATTATCTTTTTTTTTCACATTTTCTAAAATTCCAATTAAGGGGTAAGTTAACGAGGCCAATCCACCTACCCTGCACATCTTTGGGTTGTGGGGGCGAGACCTGCGCAGACACGGGGAGAATGTGCAAACTCCGCACGGACAGTGACCCAGAGCCGGGATCGAACCCAGGTCCTTGGCGGCATGAGGACTGGGGAATTATCAATGAGAACATTAGAACTAGGAGATGGAGTCGGCAATTCAGCCCCTCGAGCCCGCTCCACCATTCAATACGATTAATTTTCTCAAGCCTGAGAAATCCAGCCATGTCGCTAACCCATACCCCCGATTTCGGGGGCTCAGAGTCCCTCCACACCAATAGGATCCGTCTCCAGGCGACCAAGGAGGCAAAGGCCAAAACGTCAGCCTCTCTCGACCCCTGGACGCCCGGGTCTCCAACACTCCAAAAATCGCCCCCTCTAGTCTCAGTGCCACCCTTGTCTTTAATACCGTGAATTCCATAGATTCACAACCCTTCGAGAGAAGTAATTTCTCCTCATCTCCATTTTAAATCTGCTACCCCTTGTCCTAAAACTATGACCTCTCATTCTATTTTCTTCGCCAAAATATTTTATTCAGGCATTTTCATAAAAAACAAAGAAGCAAAATTATACAACATTATAAATAACCAACACTCACTCACCATCCACACCCCTCCCCCTTGCCAGGCACCCGACTCTCACCCTCTCCTCCCATCCTACCTGCCCCAACTTGACCCCCTTACCACCCCCCCCCCCCCCCCCCCCCCCCCCCTCCTCCTCCTGTCTCCTCAATCCTCCTTAAAGAAGTCAATGAATGGATTCCAGCTCCGGGCAAGCCCATCAACCGACCCCCTCTGGATGTACTTGACTTCTCCTGCCGCAGGAATTCTGCCAGGCCACATTTACCCCCAATATCTCAGCCATTACAACTGCAAACCCCTGCCAGAACCACTTTTAGCTTTGGATTCGCCCAAAACACATGGACATGATTCGCGGACCTCCCCACGCACTGCCCACACCTATCCTCTACCCCCTCAAAAAAAAAACTACTCATCCGCGCTACCATCATATGTACCCTGTGAAAAGGCAGCTCGATGGCGCAGTGGTTAACACTGCTGCCTCACGGCGCTGAGGACCCGGGTTCCATCCCAGCCCTGAGTCACTCTCCGTGCGGAGTTTGCACATTTTCCCCGTGTTTGCATGGGGCTCGCCCCCACAACCCAAAGATGTGCAGGGTAGGTGGATTGGCAATGCTAAATTGGCCTTTCATTGGAAAAAATTAATTGGGTACTCTAAATTTATTTTTTTTAAATGTGCCCTGTGCAGTACTTTAAACTGGATGAGGGTTAGCCTCGCACACGAAAAGAACGCATTCACCCTCCGCAGAGCCAGGATCTCAGCCCACGTTCCAGCCTCCAGCTCCTCCTCCCACTTCATATCCCCCATCAGGGTCCCCTCCCAATCCATCAGTTCCTTGTCGACCTCCGACACCTTCCCCTCCCCTATCACCTCCTTTAACAGCACCTTGTCTTGCAACCCAAGGGCGGTAACCCAGAGAAGGATGGTACCTCGCTCTCCACAGATTCCCAAAGCTGCAGGTACCTGAAGCCGTTCCCTCTGGGCAGCTCATGCTCTTCCACCGACCCTTCTGACACCTGCCCACAAGCCACCTGCATGTCGCGATCACCTCTTTGAAAATCCCCGAGGTAGGCAACACAACCTTCAGGATTCTCGGTCCTGGTCACAGAAAACAGAGTCTATGCCCCTAACAATATTATCATCAATTAAGAATACATTTCTCTCCCGCCCCGTACCACAATGTTGCGGCCAGTTTGCTCATCCTCCCCAAAGTCCACACTTGAAGCAGTTGGATAAGGACAAGGCAAACCTACATCCTGGCTCCCTCTGCTATCTCACCCACTGTCGTACCCTCCTGCCCTTGACCACTGTCAAAATTCAAAATAGTATCTGAGGGGTGTGACCGCCTCTTGAAACAGTGTCCAGGTAACTCTCCCCCTCCCTGATGTGTTGCAGCATCCAAAGCTCAGATTCCAGATCATCAACTCTGAGCAGAAGTTCCTCAAGCAACCAACACTTGTGACAGATACGTTCAGTAGAAACCACAATGGGGTCCACCAACTCCCACATCATGCAGGAACAACACTTCTCCTGGCCCTGCACCTCGATTTTATTTAATTTATTTTCTCTAAATTTCCAGTTGTTTTTTAAGTCTTTCTAATCTGTAAAATATTTCTCTTTACCTTTAAGATGAAAGCAACTTAGAATAAGTAATGCAAATTAGCAGTTATTCACCAGCCAGTGAACTTAACATTTTTCTATCATGTCACTCCTGGACTGTTTTTCAAACTCCAAGCCTGCTGCCCAGAGGTGTCCCTCCCAGCTCCCGCTCATTTACATCTCATCTCTCGGCTCCCGCTCATTTACATCTCATCTCTCGGCTCCCACTCATTCATATCTCCGCTGTCTCAGCACCCGCTCTATTTAAATCTCCGCTCTGACTCTCAGCTCCCGCTCTTCAAACATCTGCTCCGGCTCGCAGTCCCTGCTCTTTTTAAATCCCCACTCTGATTTCAGCTCCCGCTCTTTTTAAATCTCCGCTCTGATTCGCAGCTCCCGCTCTTTTTAAATCTCTATGCCGACTCGCAGATCCCACTTTTTAAATCTCCGCTCTGACTCTCGGCTCGCATTATTTTCAAATAAAGAAATGAGATACTTTGAATAAGTATTTTGTGTTCGTCTTCACAGTAGAAGATACAAAGCACCCAAGAAAACTAGACAATAAAAGGCAAACTTAAAACCATTATGATCACAACAGAAAAAGTAACGGGACTAATGACTGACAAGTCTCCCAGACCTGATGAGCTGCATTCTAATTAAAGGAAGTGGCTGCATAGAGAGTGAATACATTTGTTAGAATCTTCCAAAATTGCTGAGATTAGCTGCAAAGGTCCCAGCGGATTGGAAATTCACAAATGCAACACCACGATTCATGAAAGGAGGGAGACAGAAAGCAAGAAACTATAGGCTAATTAGACGAGCACCTATTCATTAGGAAAACATCCGAATCAATTATTAAGGAGGCAGTGGTAAGACATTTAGAAAATCATAAAATCAGGCAGAGTGAACGTGGTTTTGTCAAAGAGAAATTGTGTTCGACAAATTTATAGAGTTCTTTGAGGATGGAACAAGCCGTTTAGCACACTGGGCTAAATCGCTGGCTTTTAAAGCAGACCAAGGCAGGCCAGCAGCACAGTTCGATTCCCGTAACAGCCTCCCCGAACAGGCGCCGGAATGTGGCGACTAGGGGCTTTTCACAGTAACTTGATTGAAGCCTACTCGTGACAATAAGCAATTTTCATTTTCATTTCATTTCAAGTAGGGTGGTTAAAGGGAAACCAGTAGATGTAGTGTATTTAGATTTCCAAAAGGCATTCAACAAGTGCCACGTAAAAAGGTTATTGCACAAGATAAGAGCTTATGGTGTTGTGGCGGATGTATTAACATGGATGGAAGACCGGCTAATTAACAAGAAACACGAGTCAGGACAATGGGCTAAATTTCAGGTTGGCAAACTTTAATTAGAGGAATGTGCAGTGGTCAGTGCTGGAACTCAACTATTTACGATCTATATTGATGACTTTGATGAAGGGATAGACTGTATTGTAGCCAAGCTTGCCAGTGATATAAAGAGCGAATGAAAGCAAGCTGTGAGGGGGATAGATGGACATTAAAGGGCCCAGAGTGAAAAAACATTTTGGACCAGTATCCTTATTTCCCCATTTAGTTCAGACCAGTATTCTTATTTCCCCATTTTACTGTTTTTCCTTATGGGGGATATAGAATGGCTAAGTGAGCGCGTAAAACAATTGGCAAATGGAGTATAATGTGGAAAAATGTGAGGTTGTGCCTTTTCACAGGAAGAGTAGAGAAACAGACATTGTAATGAGCAGACACTGCAGAATGCTGCAGGACAGACGGGTCTGGGTGTCCTTATACAAGAATTATAAAAAGTCAGCAAGCAATTGAAAGCAAATGGATCATTGGCCTTTATTACAAAGGAGATGGAGCACAAAAGTCTTGCTACAGCTGCACAGTGCATTGGTGAGATCAAGTCTGAATATTTAGAAAAGGTTCATTGGGCTGCTTTCTGGGATGAAGGGATCATCATGTGAAAAATGGTTGCGCCTATTTTGGAAGAACAAGAGATGATCTTATTGAAACATTCCAAGTGGGGTAGATGTTTGGGGGGGGGATGTTTCCTCTCGAGGAGAATTCAGTTTAAAATTAAGGAGTTATCCATTTATGACATAGATGGAGGCGTAGAATTTCCTCTCTCAAGAGGGTCAGGGGTCATTAGTCTCTTCCCCAGAGAGCAATGGAGGCTGGTTCATTGACTATATTCAAAGCCGAGTTAAGCAGATTTTTGATTAACAGGAGAGTTTTGGGGGACAGGAGTTAAATGGCACAGGAGGTTTGATGGGCCAAATAGTCTTTCCCTGCTTGTACTTTATGACCTTAAGTCTCTTACATTGAGTCCGCATTGAATCATAGAATTTACAGTGCAGGAGGAGGCCATTCGGCCCATCGAGTCTGCACCAGCTCTTGGAAAGAGCACCCATCTCCATCCTATCCCCATAACCCAGCAACCCCATCTAACCTAAGGGCAATTTATCATGGCCAATCCACCTAACTTGCACATCTTTGGACTGTGGGCGGAAACCGGAGCACCCGGAGGAAACCCACGGGGAGAACATGCAGACTCCACACAGACAGTGACCCAAGCAGGAATCAAACCTGGGACCCTGGCGCTGTGAAGCCATAATGCTAACCACTATCCTACTGGGCTGCCGAATGAGGAAAGGATCGAACTGTGTCATAAAGTCTTCCCTGTAGCTAATATTCCAGCCTTGGGTAACTCTTATAAAATTACAATTTGGTCAAGCTACTGGATGGCACCTGCAACCACTGAACTGGAGTTAAGGGTAGGGTTTGTCTGCCCCCTAGGTGGACATGCAAGATAGCAGAAACACTATCCAACGTGGCAGCCCCCTGTATCCAGGCCAATTTCTACACCAACCAACCATCACTGAAACAAGACTATGATCAACTTGCTGCTGGTAGGAGTTTGCTTTGAGATGTCCCGTGGTGGGGCAATGAATACAAGTTCCTACTCTAATATTTTCAGCATTCAGCAAGGGCTTTAGGGATGGGGGGATGGCGGAAATCATTTAAATGTTACATCTGAATAATTACTATGGCAACGCTGGGTATTCTTCATTTAGTCACTGGAGGTCTACGCATCTTGGCTAAATATATCACAATGCATGAGACACATCTCGGCAAGTGGAAGTTTTCTTGTTGGGGAAGATGTGCAGAGATGTCAGGTGGAATGATACCAGAGTGAAGTGGGCCATGATGTCAGACCACACACGTTCAAAGCACAAAAGCCCCAAATTTGTAAATTAATTATAGGACAGAAGCATCCAATTTTCCAGAAGAAGATGGTTGTGAAAACAACGTAGTGATTTGCTAGGCCATTTCATAGGGTATTTAAGCCTGTTCTGAGTATGGAGTCACAAAGGTTAGATTGGGCTAGGACAGCAATTTCCTTCCTTAAAGGACACAGTTTTTATGACCATCTGGTAGTTTCATGGTAACTTAACCGATGTGAGCTTTTTATTGCAGATGCTTCAATTAACCAATTGGGGCGGCACGATGGTTAGCATTGCTGCCTCACCGCGTTAAGGACCTGGGGTCGATTCCCACCTCAGGTGACTGAATGTGTGGAGTTTTCACTTTCTCCCAGTTATGGATTTCCCCCAGGTGCTCCGGTTTCCTCCCACAGTCCAAAGATGTTGAGGTTAGATGGATTGGACATGCTAAATTGCCCCTTGGGGCGAGGTTACAAGGTGGGAGATAGGTTGGTGCAGACTCAATGGGCAGAATGGCTTCTTTCTATACGGTACGGATTCTATGAAAATGGCGCAGCTGCTGTGGTGGGAATTGAACTGTCTCTGGATCATCAGTCCACATCTCTGGGTTACTAACCTAGTAACATAACCATTATGCTACTGTACCCTTGCTCCAGTATTCTCCAGCATTTCCCTGTGACCAGTGTTATCACATGTGTATGATAGCTAAACTCGCACCTGAAGTTCTATGTTGGAAGGACAGAGTTCCAGAGGATGTCTCAGCCTGCGAGTGCTCTGCTCTTTCATACTAATTTTAGAATGACAAGTAGAGACTTGTGACATATCAGGGCACCACTGTTGAAGAGATTGGAATAATGGCTGTGCCTTCTGTTGCCTCCTGCAACCAATGAAAAGTTAGGTTCTTGTTTACAGAGGTGACCTTTATATTGTCTGAGCAGCTGTGTCATCTGTCCCAATGATCTATGCTATTCCATACCTCTTAGCTCTCAATTATCTGTATACGGAAACTTTAACACTTGCATAATTATTTTTAAAATTACTTTATACCAACTTTAACAATTGTCTATAACTAGATCATGAATTATAATTACTTCTTTATTTGTATAGTCATCACATTCGGCTCCTGCCCCCATGTTTTTTTCAATAATACTAATTTTCTATCTAGATTACAGAAAATAAGGGAGCTTCACTCTGGATCTAACCCATGCCGTACCTGCCCTGGCAGTGTTTGATTGGAAAGTAGAGGAGGAGCTTCCTTCCCAGAGTATCATCCTTGATTATTTGCGGGTCACAGCACCATGGTCAATGCTTGGAGTTACTTTTAGATCTTCAAAACATTCAGTCTCTTAACAAGTAAAAAAAAAAATCTGGTCATCGTCACACAGCTGTTTGTAGGAGCTTGCTGTGACCAAATTGGTTGCTGCATCTTCTACATTACAATAGTGACTACACTTCAAAAGTACTTCATTAGCTGTAAAGCACTTTGGCATTTCAAGGTCATGGAGGGTACTATAAAAGCAGAAGTTTGATCTTTATTTATTGGACTGTCAAAGTGACTATTACACAATTTAAGATGGAGGGGGAGAGAAAACTGAGAACTACAAACCTGTTAGCAAGGAATTGCAAGGAAAATGTTAAAATCTATTATAACGGATTTGATAACTGAACACTGAGAAAATAATGATATGATTGGTAGAGTCAATGTGGATTATGAAAGTGAAACCACGTTAGACAAAGCTGTTGGAATTTCTTTGATGCTACTTGCAGCATACATAAAGGAGAACCAGTGGATGTGTTGTATTTGGATTTAAGAAGGCTTTCAATACGATCCCATGTAGGTTGGTAAACAAAAAGAGAGCACATGGGATTGGGGTTAGAATACAGCTAATGGATTGAGAATTGGCTAACGGGCAGTAGGAATAAATGGGTCACTCAGACGGCAGGCTGGTGGGGTACCTCAAGGATCAGTGCTTGGGCCGCAGCTGTGATTTGGTTGTGAGGATCAATATAATATTTCAAAGTTTGCTGATTATGCAAAACTAGGTGGGAATGGGAGTTGTGAGGAAGATGCAAAGTTTTTTGGATAGGCTAAGTGAACAGGCAATAGCATGGCAGATGGAATATATTGTGAATGGAACATAGTGTGAATAAGTATGAAGTTGTCCACTTTGGTATAATAAAAACAGTAAGGCAGCGCATTTCTTAAACACTGAGCAGTTAAAGAAGTGATGTCCAAAAAGGGACCTGGGTGTCCTTGTTCCTGAGTCACTAAAGGCTAGCAGATTTTCAAACTTCACACCAGCTCAAACAGTTAAGTATATCAACTTGAACAATTTTTGGAAGTGAGCACAGATCTTCCTGGAACAGGCCACGCATGCCAAATTAGACAGGGGTGTTAAATTCAGAGAGGTAATGATACCCGGACTGACTTTAATTCAAATTGGGCATTGCACAAGGTGTTACATGTGGCAAGGTCGCACCTACTTCAAACACTCCAAGATTTGAACTTTCAACATTCAAATGCCATCAAACTTGTGCTTCAAATAGTCTTTCATGACTTTCGCAAGGATAAAACCATCCAGACCTTTTAAATTTTGAAGGTTGATACACTGTCAAATTTGGATTTGGCACAGATCCTGTAGATTTCTAGGCTGTCTTTTAACTTCCTGTAAAAAATCTCAAGCAAGGTCTGCTGGTTCCAGATAGAGTTACAGAGGCAGCCAGAGGGGTTTGTCCCTCAGTTCTTTGTGTTCCAGTCTGCATCATATTTATGCAATATCCGTGCACAAAGCACCTAGTCCTCTGGTACAAACGTAATGGGGTTACTATTTGTGTCTGCACCTCTTTGAAGAAACATTCAACAATGAGTGTTACTGTTTATGAAATGAAAATCGGTTATTGTCACGAGTAGGCTTCAATGAAGTTACTGTGAAAAGCCCCTAGTCACCATATTCCGGCGCCTGTCCGGGGAGGCTGGTACGGGAATCGAACCGTGCTGCTGGCCTGCTTTAAAAGCCAGCGATTTAGCCGAGTGCATCACTGTATATTGCAGAATGCTGCCATTATCGCTGAGTGGGTCGACCTCCACTTTAAACTCTAGCAGCAGTCTGATGCGTACAGGTGCAGCAAGCAGTTAGGAAGGCAATATTGTCCTTTACTGCAAGGGGGTTTGAGTACAGGATTAAAGATATCTTGCACCTGGAGTAATGTATACAGATTTGGTCTCCTTTTCTAAGAAAGGATATACTTGGGGCGGCACGGTGGTTAGCACTGCTGCCTCACGGCGCTAAGGACCCGGGATCCATCCATCACTGTGGAGTTTGCACATTTTCCTCATGTCTGCGTGGGTCTTACCCCCACAACCCAAAGATGTGCAGGGTAGGTGGATTGGCCGCCATAAGTTGTCCCTTTAATTGGAAAAAAAAAAGAGAATTGGGTACTGTTAAATTATTTTTTTTAAAGAAAATAGATGTACTTGCCATCGAGGAGTGCAGCAGAGGGTCACCAGATTAATCTCTAGGATGGCGGGATTGTCTTCGGGAAGAAATTGGGGAAGCTGGGCCTGTATTCTCTAGAACTCCGAAGAAAGAGAGTTGATCTTATTGAAACTTACAGGGTGCAAAATGGTGGGTGTGGGTAGTCTAGAACCAGGGGACACAATCTCAGAATAAGGGGAAGGCCATAAAGACTGAGATAAGGGGGGAAACTATTTGGAATTCTCTACCCTAGAGAGCTGTGGAGAGTTCAATCAGAGAGCAAGTTCAAGACAGAAATCAGGAAGATTTATGAAGTGTAATGACATCAAGGGATACTGGAAAATCAGCCAGTCTGTGCAAGAGATACAACTCTAAAGCTGGGGACCAATCACACCAGCCCCAGCAGAGGGGCCACGTGATGCTGCTTTTACCACACTGGCTTGGATGGTCCTCACGCAAACAGGGCCACTGATCTGAAAGCCAAGATGCAATAGCTGCACGTGCATAAGTTTGTGGCCAACATGAGCATCCGCCCTTCTAAAGGGCACTGACATGCCTTGAGATAGAGGGGCAAATGAATGGACTGGGAAGCAGTAACCTCGAGACAATGACTTTGAAGAGCAGGAAGTGTGTTTTACTAGGCAGAAACATCGCAGCCCACTCTGCTACAATACAGGTATCTCACAAACATACAAACTCGGAGAAGTAAGCCATTCAGCCCCTTGAACAAGCTCCACCATTTCAGAAAATTATGGTTGATCAGATTGTGGTCTCAAATCCACATTCCCTGCCCCAATAATGTTTGACTCCCTTGTTAGTCAAGAATCTATCTACCTCTGCCGTACAAATACAAAAATGACAAGATGAAGAATGTTTTTGGTCATGTTGATTGAAGGAAGAATGTCAGGCAGGATCATGCAGGAAAGGGCTTGGGATTTGTCATGAATGAGAATGGGATTAATAGAGGGTTGGGGGAGGGTGGGGGATAGAATCCACTGTCAAACGAAAAAAAGATGCTGGCTTAAACTCAACTTAATTTAGGGGCCATTACAACCAGGAGTTTCCAACATCTTGAACACAGTTGAAAACTGACGTTTGCATCCAAAGCGAAAGTACTGTATTGCAGTGTATCTCACTATCCAATCCTTGGCTTTCATTAACTGGAAAAACTATCCAGGTTTTGTGATGGGAGGAGAAACAAGAGTCCCACACTC
Organism: Scyliorhinus canicula; assembly: GCF_902713615.1. Lineage (NCBI taxonomy): Eukaryota > Metazoa > Chordata > Chondrichthyes > Carcharhiniformes > Scyliorhinidae > Scyliorhinus > Scyliorhinus canicula. Next base: position 6,364,434 of record NC_052161.1, read on the forward strand.
TGTATGAAATCTAATAAAACAGTACATTGTATAGAGATACAGACATATGACTAGGCAAATATATATGCAAACACATTGCACTCGTGTTTGAGACCGATTAGCTCTGGCATTGCAAACACAGCGGCTTCCAGTAACTACCAAGCTTGTTTTCAGTGACGAGTAAGGTTACCCTAATTTTTAAGAGGTCTACGGTCAAATGGGTCATTCATTTTGAATATTTTATCATATAATTATGTTCAATAGATCCTGTTGATTTCATCCCAGAATTGTTACAGCACAGGGGGGTCGTCATACGGCCCATCGTGTTTGCACTGGCTCTCCAAGTCAGCTATTCACCGAATGCTGTTCCCCTGCCTTCTCCCTGTGGCCTTGCATATTCTTCCTCTTCACACAAGTCTAATTTCCTTCTGAATGTTTCAATTTATCGTGCCTCCACCACACTCTCAGGCAGAGTATACCAGACCTCAATCACTTGCTGTGCGAAGTTTTTTCTCCTATCACTTTTCTTCTTTTGCCAATGTTCTGTGCCCTCTCATTCTCTATCCTTTCATGAGTGAGAACAGTTTCTCCCTATCTACCCTTACCTCAAACAAAATCACCTCAGCCTTCTCTTTTCCAAAGAGAACAGTCCAACCTTCGCCTATCTTTGTGACTGAAGTTCCTCATCCTGCAAATCCTTTCTGCACTCCCTCCAATACCTTCACAAGTGTGGCACCCAGAACCAACTGTAATCTACTGTATGCTTTATTAACTGCTCTGCAAACCTGTCTTGCCATGACTAATGTACATAGAAACCCAGGTCCCTCTGCTCCTGAATCCCCTTCCTTTATCTCATATTGTCTCTCCATATTCTTCCGACCAAATAAAATCACTTCATATTTCTTCACATTGAACCTCATCTGCACCTATCCACCATTGCACCAACTTGTCTGTGCCCGTTTAAAGTTCTACACTGTCCTCCTCAAACCTTCTCAATGTTTTAAGTTTCATATCATCTGTAAATTTTGAAATTGTACCCTATACACCAAGATCTAAGTTATTTATATATATCAGGAAGAGCAACGGTCCCAACGCTGACCCCTTGGGAATATTGATGGATGTGTGGAAGTTTATACAGGCAGGAGGTTCCATAATCAGAGGGCACAATCTGTGACAAGTGAGCCAGAGGGAGGTGGAGGAAGATTGTTTTATGCAGTGAATGGTTATGAGCCGGAATACATTGCTTGAAAGTGTGGTGAAAGTAGATTCAATAGTAGCATATAATTGAGAGGGGAATAAAACAAATTGGATATCTTTCAAACAACTGCCGCAAGCACGATGGGGAGAATGGCCTTTTGACATGTATCATTCAACGAGGATCCCATTGATATTTCTCTTCTGTGGATGACTTCTGGAAAAGAAAAGACTATCAGCGAACAATGTTTTTTTGAGGGTAGGAGCTGCCCTTCAGCTACAGAGAGAATGGAGCTCTCCAGGTGGGACATTTCCAACCACATTCTTCCTAAAGATCAAGCACTATAAAATGCATGTGATTAGCATGGGCCACAGCAGAAAACTGCATCCCTCCAAATTCAGCTATCAAAGTCGCTGGGATACTTGTAAACAGCGAAAAGGGGAGCCCGCAGGAAATTCCTCAAAAGCCAGTCCACCCTCTGTCAAGATGAGGAGAATGTTCTCCTCCTCCTTGAACACTGCTATTGGATTTTTTATACCTAAATTAAACAAACAACAACAACAACATGCATTTACACAGCACCTGTTGCGTAATAAAATATCTCCAGACACTTCACTGGAGCGTTATCAAACTGAATTTGAACCAAGCTGCATAAAGGGATATTGGGGCAGATCAAAAACTTGGTTGAAGAGGTAAGTTTCATGCAGCATCGGATGAGTAACAGAGTGGTTTAGGGAGAGAATTGCAGAGTTCCGGATATCAGAACACCTGGCTGCCAACAGTGGAGGAACTAAAATTGGAGACATGCAAGAAACCAGAATTGGAAGAGCAGAGATCTTGGAAGGGTATAGGGCTGAAGTAGGTTACAGAAATAGGGAGGGAACAAAGTAATGGAAGACTTTGAAAATATGGCTGCAAGCAAAAACCAGTATAAATGGGGCAATGCAGCATTCTTTAATACTGCAAGAGGTTCATAAGATATGCAGGAACAGGATTAGGCCATTTGGCCCATCGAGTTTTGTCCTCCATTCGATCATGGCTGATCCCATCCTGGCCAAAACTCCACCGTCCTGCACGTTCTCCATAACCCTTCAACCCATTACCAATTAAAAATCTGTCTAACTCCTCCTTAAATTTACTCAATATCCCAGCATCCACCACTCTGGGGTAGCGAATTCCAGATTCACGACCCTTCAGTAGAAGTCGTTTCTCCTCATCGGTTTTAAATTTGCTACCTCTTATCCCAAGACTATGACCTCTCAATTCTAGAATCCCCCCAAGAGGAAGCATTCACTCCATGTCAATGTAATCCATACATTTTATCATCTTGTATTCCTCAATTTGATATCCCCTCATTCTTCTAAACTCTAGAGAGCCTAAACTGTTCAATCTCTCTTCATACTTCAAACCCCTCATCTCTTTAATAACCTAGTGAACCTCCTCTGAACTGCATCCAATGCCACTATATCTTTCCTCAAATAAGGGAACCAAACTGTGCGCAGGTGCGGTCTCACCAATGCCTTGTACAGTTGCAACAACACTTCCTTACCTTTATACTCTATTCCTTTAGCTATAAATGCCAAGGTTAGCTTCCTTAAAATGGTCATCAGCTGACTTCTCAACATTTTCCATGACTTCAGATTGATAGAGAAACAATTGCAAGGTACCGGCGGATAAGCCAGCTGCTACTATTAAATAAGTGAAATAATTCAGCCCAAGGTTAACTTGAAAAAAATGTCAAACTTTTATTGTGTGCTTATCTTACACACACAATGAAGTGGAATAAATCAAACATTTATTCATGTCACTTGTATCCGTTACCATGAGTACAAGGCACATAGCCACCCCGTAATCGCTCTCCCAAAACAAGACAGGTTGTGCTCACATTTTAACTCTCAAGACGAGCAACAATCCTTCATGACAACAGACGTGGTGAATGGCAATAGGTATTCACCCAGAGGAAACATCGCCACCTAATTCAATTCTGCCCTTTCCTAATGACCAGACCATTTATTGTCTAAGATGAGTCATTGGGCAGCAAACAGTACTGGGAACTTTCTCTGACCCAGCAGTTTGATGGTGGTTGTAACTCATACTACTGTAATCAGCTCCAGGAACAACTCCAACACCTTCTGGAATATTGGGCGCCTCACAGACGCCATCATAAAATTGAAATCAGCTGTCACATTAACGTGTGTACACCTCGATTGTGGTTACCAACATACCTTGGTATTAAGAGTTATGCACCAATAAGGAAATAATCTTATACAAAATATACCCAGTACGCAAGAATCACAAGCACAGACAAAGATGTGGCTTTGTGAGGACAGCTAGGACTTGGGAGTCTACATTTTGCTCACAGACCAGTCTGAACTTAACTTAGTAACACTGCAAACTCAATGTTTTGTTAATGCAGCGCCCGTTACATTGCTTTAGTAGTTGCACAGGGATCCAGTTTCAGGAGCATGATTTCAGTTCATCACTCTTACACGGCACGTTGGGAGCTGTGTTCGACAAGACCACTGAGTTCCCTTGCACAACGCTGGGGTGGGAACCCAGATTACACAAAAAAAAAGGCCAATTTAATTCCCTTCACTGAACTTGGTGGTCTTAATCTGATGCACATTCAACAGCCATAAAGCTCTGAGCTCCACAATGCCATTGGCACCAGGAGCTTAAGTTTGTTTACACAGGGCAGGGAGAACAGGGTCCCTGCTTCTGGCTGCACTCCTATAGTTTCAAACATAAAGCAATTTGTTTTGGAGCAAAAGCATGAATAAAACATGGTACATTCTCCTTTGTGTCCTTAGTTGTAAGTGCTGGTCACTTACATTTGAAAGCGCCGGCTGAAGTATTCCTTTCAACAAATTCAGGTTAACACCATGTATGGTATGTCCTATCCTTCAACTCAATCTGTTCAGTTTATATGAGATAGAGACGGACAGAGACACACACCACACCAGAATCTCAGATGATGCACTGTGAAAATATTTACTATAGTACAGCAATTTTGTACAAACTAAACATGAGCATTATTTTACATAGCTTAAGTATAATTGCAGAGATCGTACTGGGTGGATAAATGATCTAGAATTTGTAATAGTAGGTTTGGCATTTAGCATTTAAGAAAAAAAACATTGTTAAAAAAATTCAAAGTGCCCAATTATTTTGTTTTCCCCAATTAAGGGGCAATTTAGCGTGGCCAATCCACCCAACCTGCACATCTTTGGGTTGTGGGGGCGAAATCCACGTAGTCACGGGGAGAATGTTCAAACTCCACACGGACAGTGACCCAGAGCTGGGATCAACCCCGGGTCCTCAGCGCTGTAGGCAGCAGTGGCAACCACTGTGCCACGTGCTGCCCCCAAGAAATTTAAAAAAAAATTTATTTACCTTTCAGGGCCTCGAAGCCCAACTAATCAATTCCTGTTTTTTTTTGTTTTTTTTTAAAATAAATTTAGAGTACCCAATTATTTTTTCCAATTAAGGGGCAATTTAGCATGGCCAATCCGCCTACCCTGCACATCCTTGGGTTGTGGGGGTGAAACCCGCGCAAACACGAGCTCAATTCCTGTTTTTTGAAGTGTCGTGACTGTTACATTGCAAAAAGAACTGTGCTTAAGCTCCTTTAATGCGAGCATGTCTGTGAGCTACCCGGGGCAGGAGTTTTAAGTTTCCATCATCAACCTGTATTTCATTATCCTGGAATACGCTATCTCACCATTAGTGCAGCATCACCACAAGGACGCAGCTCAAGGACAAGGCCTAGAGGCAATAAATATAGCCTTACCAAGAGTCACCAATCTCGGAGAACAAATTTGGAGGGACTTTCAAGTGTGTGTTATTAATAGTAATATTTCAAAACCCTGGATTTAAAAATGACCATAGATTAATGTCTAAAACAGATATGGGAATGTTTAATTATGGCTAGATTCTGGCGAGAAATCCAATATGTATAAGGAATAATGGTACAAGTACAATGGAAATTAAATGAAAACCGCTTGTCACGAGTAGGCTTCAATGAAGTTACTGTGAAAAGCCCCTAGTCGCCACATTCCGGCACCTGTTCGGGGAGGCTGGTACGGGAATTGAAACGTGCTGCTAGCCTGCCTTGGTCTGCTTTAAAAGCCAGCGATTTAGCCCAGTGTGCTAAACCAGCCCCTAATACACCCGTAATACATCTTTGTTTGAAATACTTGTTACTTATCACCTATGGTAACTTTAACTAATTAGCGTCATTCATAGAACTCTAGTGGATCTGCTCCCGCACACCAAATCTAATCAGATTTTCATTAAGCACTCTAAAGTTTGCTAATCAATCTCTCCAAATTCATCATCAGGTAACAAAGTTTCAGTTGTGAGCAGCTGATCTAATATTTTGGGCAAAATTAAAGTCAACAGCCTTGCATAAATCCCTGCACAATTGAATGCAGAACTTGCATTCTTGACTTGCTTTATCTGTTGTGCACTTGTCAGAAGGTATGGTTAGCCCATGAGGAGAGGGTGGGAGATCGGCCACCAGATCAATGGACTAAAAGGATAGTGATCTTGATGTAATGCTAACGGGAGCCACAGTTCTACTGCCGCCAACCACCCAGCAGCAGGAAGCTGGAATAATAGTTTCTGAAAGGACTATGCACATTTGCAATTGTCGTGCTTTTGCCTCGCTTACTTTACAGGGTTGTCAGTTATGCTACTAACCACCCCTAGAACTACAATATAGCATGAACAACATCTTTAGAAGTGGGGAAGAAAAAAAGAGAGATGAGAAAGAAAAGTTACAACCTCAAAAAACATCATAATTATAAAGAAATATGGCTTTATGGCACTTTACAAAAAAAAAATGAAATCTCTCCTGTTTCTGAGGTTTGTTTAAAAAAATAGACTTAAAACTAAGAGAACGTACAAATAAAGTATGAAAAAAATCTAAACTGGATTGAAGAAAGAAAGTTTTGCATTTTCCTCCCATTTCAGAACTTTTTTGGTAATGACATTGTATTTGCGTGTAAATAGAGTTTTAACTTATCACCAAAATCTCGGAACTGTGATACTTTGTCCACTTAATAATGAAAAAGCAGTAATGAAAACCAGCAAAATTATTAAATATTTCCTCCCAAAGTTGGTAGTATCTGAAAAGAGCATTTTGAGTTGGATAGCAATAGAGTGCATGCTGGTGGTTGCAAATCTGCCACTTGCATTGATGGAAGAAATTGGGGCAATGCATATTATAAATCAGGAAACATCAATACAAAGAATATTACTCAAGGCTGCCAGTACTTTTGTGCTGAGACAGTTTCAACAGCTGCAGAATGTTAAAATTCATTGCAAATTTTGCAAAAAGGTTATTTAATATAAGCTTCCTAATTGACAGCAGCAAACAGGTATATTGGCAAACATTGAACTGTAATGATTTACGTGCCATTTTTTATGGTACGAATACACTGAACAGCTGACAATCATTTAACATTAGCAAAATATGCAATGCAAAACCGAAAATAATGGAAGTAAACACTGTCCAGAAGTTAGCAATGTTAACATCTAAGGTTAACATTATTACTAAAGTGCCTGAAAGTTGCTGAGTTTCAACAGTGGCCGCTTTTAATTCAAAATGATTTTCAGAGCCTAGACTCAAATATTTTTAAGCACTTCTAGGTTTATTTTCTGACTCTTGCAGGTAACATGTTTTTTCCTTCCTTTTGTAGTGCCAAATTAAAACATTTCCAAAATATAACATTTTTGAATGTCAGACACAGGAGCAAGGATTGTAAATGCAAATGTGCTGCTGCTTCCAAGTTCAAACTGAATGGGAACATTACCAGAAATCCATGCCATACAGTCAGCTCTTCAGAGAATAAAAGTGTGCAAGAAAATAAAAAGCAATGAGGACAGAAAAAGGAAATTATCAGACAGCATAAAATTTAACAAACAGAATTTATTAGAAGAATAGTGTTTTTGTACCGAAACTGAGCCTAAAACAACCAGCAAGTACTACAAACACATTACAGTTAGAACTTTGTTATTTGTTAAACTTCATGTTATTCTTATGCAATAACAATCAAAAATTCCACATGCACAGAGACAGAATCATTGTTTCCCAACATACTGTACAATGCAAAGGACCACACAAGTTACAAAAAATCTAAAAAGTACTGGTCACTTACAGTAAGACACAGGGTATTTCAGTATTCCAAGTTGAAATCAGTTTCCAGTTTTAAAACAAATCGATTAACAGTAGTGCAAAAAATAAGTTTCACAACATCTATACAAGACATTGATAATTAATGGACACAGAAACAAGAAATACATTTATAATCAACTGCAAAATAAACTTTTTTTTAAATTATACAATTCTTTCAGACTGTAAACTGTTATTATAATGCGAGGTCAAACAGACCAGATGGGCACCCGTTTTTTGAACATTACCTGAATGTGGGACGGTGAGCTAGTTTGAGAATGGGGCAGTTATCAGTGCTCAAAATCCAACTGCGCTATGTATACTTCAGTGGCCATGTAGCCCATAGCTTTAAATCATAAGTCAAATGGTCAAAGGGAGACACAAATAAGCCTTAAGCAAGTTATAGCTCAAGATTCTGTCATTCAAGAACATTAAGGAGCACCTGCGCACTGAAACAACTAAAGTTGTCATAGTCTCAGATGACTACAGGCTGCTTTCCCCTTTGAGGGGGAGAGCTGACTGGTGGTAATTTAACCCAAGGATCACCACATCTCGGGGGGGGGGGGGGGGGGGGGGGGGGGAAGGTTGAGAAGGCGGGGTCCTCATGAATAACCTCAGCTGGTATGGGAATGGAACCCACGCTGTTGACACCACATTGCATCAGAAACCAGCTGTCCAGCCAACTGAGTTAAACTAGCCCAACTCAACTATTGTAGCTTACACTTGAATATTCTGCAGCCAACACTAGTAAAAATTCCTGAAATGCTTGTCTGAGATAGTGTGCTTTAAACATTAAAACTAGTTTATGAAAATGACAGTGTATAACTGAAACATTAAGCATGTTTGATACTGATCTACTCTGCCAGAGCTTTAAATGTCGAGGGCTCTTATGTCCAAACTTCTGGTGGAGAGTTCCTTCTGCAGCATTAACCTTTACTCTCTGATCTGTATTTACCAGTATTTTCTGTTTATATTTCAGATTCCCAGTATTTTTAAAACAGTTAATTGTAACTGTGACTGAATGAATTTCTACCAGTGTGTGCAAATCACAGACTGTTCATGGGTAAAATAGTGTTCATGCAGAATTCCAGTTAATCAACCAATGAGAAAACGGCAGAAATTCCTTGTACATTTTTGGTATGAAGAATGAAGAAATGTGCTATGGGAAAAGTCTGGATATGGTACATTGTAAAGGGCCATTTATGATTTTCAAAATGCCAGAACCGTCTGTTATAAATTCTGGTACCCAATTTAATGATGCTTTGTGATATCATACAACCGAAACAACACCTCTTCTCCATCACTGCTATATAAAGGGCATAGGTGAAATAAACAAAATTTACACTAATAAACTTGACTTCGATACAGCTGGACTAACACTAAACTAATCAACAAGCACAGCCCATTGTACTTGGGAGTATTTTCAGTTGGGTAGGACTTGCCAATTTAGGATCCCAAATTAAAAAAAAACAGCGAATCTGATTTAATACGAATAAATTATTTCCTCGTAATAGGTCAGAGTTTTTTTGTTAGAGAATATTAAATCCATTAAGTCAGACAAATGTGCCCCACTGCTGGGTCAGTTACATAGGATTAAAAATCTACTTTTAAAATGGGAGTAGGAAAAGGGGGAGATAATAACAGCTTTTGAATTTGCAGTACAAAGACCACTGATTCTTCCCCAGCCCAAAGATTCACAGAAACATCGTTTTTCCAATGTACTGTACAACGCAAACCATCACCTCAGTCACCCATACAGGATATTGCTATTTATGGATACGGTAGTGGATTTTGCTGGATACTTTAGACGTTCCATATTTTGTTGCCAATCTTCAAAGACAGGACTGGCTGGCCTAGCTTTTAAAAAGTGATCGCAAGTAATTGTGTTTGGATGAATCGAAAGCAATGCCTCTTCAAACAGCGGTGTATGATAACTTTACACAACACAGGTTTACCCGGGGTTAGAGATTTTAAAGAATACTCAGTGGGCTGAATTTGTTTGAGCTGAGGTTAAAGGGGAATCTAACACAAAGTATAAGCAATACATATGGAAAGTTTGAGTGTAACCAGAAGTATTATTTCTGTTGGTTGATAAACTGGTATTGGGGTGGCGGGAAGTTAAGATTAGTACTAAAACCATGTTGTTTGTTTAAAGGATTTTTTGTCATGCAAAGAACTATTAGAATATGAAATGCTTTACCATATGTAGTTATTGAAGCAAAATTGATCACAACCAAGAGGGAATTTGATGAATGCTCACAGGGGCAAAATATTAAACGGGTAGGGAAATGGGGTTGCAGTAAAAATGTTAATGCTTGAAAAGCCCTTAACCAGCAAAGATTAATTGTTTCCTGTGAAGCTGTTTGCCTCTCAAGCCCCAACCTATAAAATTGTCAATTATTGACTGCAGATTTTCTATATACGTTTTAAAAATGCGAACAATACTGTTAAAATATGGTACGTTCAGAAAACAGAGCCCAAGAAGTCTGTACAGAAATACACAATTGTGGACACAGAATGCCACAACAAAATGTCAGAGGCACAGTGTAGAATAAAATGAAACTTCGGATTGGCAGACTAAATTTGTGCTAAACTAAATAAAATTAACATTCACCAAGAGGTGTGAAATAACACTTGAAAATTCACTGTTAAATTTAACAATTTAGCCTAAAGTACCTGCACTAAGTGGTTTTGAAGTAGTGTGTCAAATGTCCCTGAGGGTTTCTTAAAACAGTATAGAGGCGCAATTTTTTTTTAAAGTCACTTATTCTTCCGACCGGTAACATAGAAACACAGAACACACTATCACAACTGAAATAACCAAAGAGGTTATTGAAACCAAAATAGGTTTGTTTCTTTGATATGCATCCAAGTAGTGACAACTCAGACAGCTTTTCTATTTTTTCCTCCATCATCTTAAAACTGTTACTTTTCATTTCATTTCATGTGACTGCGCCTCACAAACCAATATAATTCTTGCGAAATATTTTTGTATTTTGTAGGGACATCATAATTGTGACAATACTGGATCTGTCTCCAATCAACAGAGCCTGCTTTTAAAATGGACCATTTCCATCAATTTCTTTGGATTATAATTACTTAGCTAACAAGTGGTATAATTAGAATATATGATGGAGTCATGTGATATAATTCGCACCTGACTTTTGGCATTGACATTAACTCATCTGTTGCTAAGAATCTCATGAGGTATAAATCACAGCCAGTGGTATTTTTATCCTGCATCCTTCGTTCCTTTTGCAAATAGAAGCTATCCTTTGTGTTTTGTCACAACTTATGAAATGACAAAAAAATTGCCCATTGCATTCTAAAATCTGAATAGATGTTTAAAGGAGATGGCACTTGTGACTGTAGGAGGAACCTAAAAAAAGTGTAATATCCGAGCAAGATGAATAAAAATACATGGAGAAGGCAAAGGAATGTAAAAAGGAACTGGGGAATTTAAGATTCCCATATTCTAAGCATTTATATCTTCTCACACATGGCTCTACTTATCTTTTACCACAATGACAAGAGACAATACTCCCCAGTAATCTAGATACCTAATCTGCTGTGTTCTACTGCAACCAATTAATCAAACAAGTTGCAGAAAATCAAGCTCGAAGTTCAAGTCCTCCAGCTGGGACAGAAGAGGAGAATTCAAATGCAGAAGCTGGGTGAGGGAAGTATCAGGCTCTGCGGAGATGCCAGTTACAGATAAATCGCTCACTAACATTCACAGTCAAGGTTTTTCACACAAATAAAGGCCAATTGACCAAGGTGCTGGAAAGTGGGAAACTGATAGAGAAGACTGAGAAAAATACCTGAGTTTCAAGCTGCTTTATGCACAGATGAGATGCATATCAAAAAGGAACAAAGTCCACTTTCTGTCAACATTCTCCACACCCCGTACCCGCAGTAGCACTCATTTTACCCACTCCAAGCACACACAATCAGAATCAGATGTATTTTTAAAATGAAAACCAGGCATTTTACATCATTAATGTTCTGCACAAACCATGGACCTGAAAACAAAATAGGAATTCATGAATCTGGATAAAATGGATGTGAAATGCCTCATATATACATTGTACAATCAATTTTTCTGCATTGAAACAGGAAAGAAATGCTCCAGTAAACTGACAAATTATTCTGAGCATCCTGGTATGTTCACAGTCCATACGTCAGCCAGATTTTATTGAACTCTCTCTAAAGTAGCCTGTCATCATTGTTGTTTCAGATATGCTAAACCATAAATCATGTCCAGAGTGGCATATTTCAAACCCTGGACACGCCAAAATGTGAATTACAGCCATCCCCAAGAAAAGCTGTTTTCCTGTAAACAATTTCAGCCTCAATCTTCCCTTATGCCATCCCCGGAACCCGAAGAATATGAATTTTTATAAACTGGATTGCTGTAAATTTGGAAAATTCTGTAATTTCACACATTTATTTGGAGTATATTATATAGTCCACATTAACTACAAACTCAAAACAGACATTGAAGCAATAATCTATATATACATTTTACAACTTTCCTTCTCTCTTTGCTCAAGGACAAGGAGTTTTGCTTGGTTGATTCCGTTAAAGTACCATAGGTACCTCGTGTAAGTAGTGGACAATGAATGTCTGCATGTTACTCAACCATAAATGGAATCTCAGCCAAGGAATTGACGTGCATAAGAGCACCAATATGAATGCTGGGATCCTGACAGATTTACTGTAAGCCTACCAACTGATGGCACAGCCAGGTTTGGTAGTCCAGTACAGAGAGGGAATTGAACCTTGGATCTTTAATCTCTATAATTTAGTTCTACACCGAGCAATATCTTCACCCATTTGGCCGTAAGAACTTTTTTTATTATGCTAAGAAAATTCCATGCAAAGTGCATGGAGCATATACAGGGAGAAAAATGAGACTGAACAAACAAGATAACATGTCCATTCCACCTCCAAAAAAAAAAATTGTGCAAATAAGAACCCAGTTAGAACCTTGGACTGTATCAAATTAAAAATAATATTGAAGATTTCATTTTAAGTTCATTAGATCATTAACCCAATCCTGACTGTTGTGACTATCCAAGCAGTATGCAGAATCAGGTTTAAGGTTACACACAGTTGGCATTTCCCAGTTTTCAATCCAGCTGGGCGTTGACTGTTGGTTACACTTTTAGCATAATTTTCCCTACCAGTCCTGGTTAAATTAACACTGCATGGGAAAAATTAGAAAATTGCCATTGCCCACCGTCTCTTACAGCTGCATAAGTAATTTTACACACACCCTCTCTTCCAGGACTACTTGTTACCGAACTAGAAAGATCAGTCATGTTTACCATGTTTGAAGGATGGGCGGCATGTACAAAAGGACTGCTCGGTTAAGGTCAAGACTCACTAATATAGCAAAAAATAAAGAAAACATTTGAGAAAAAAACATTTTAACCACGATATGTTAATTCTGAAATGCAAAGTAACTGACAAACTGGCTTCGGTATCAAACTGTGAACAATTCCAGTCTTACAATAAAGGACAACAGCATTGCACAGATGATCACTAACAGACAGCTTGTCTAGGGAAAGGGCACGTTTTTTTAAAAAAAACATCTGTATGACAGAAAAATTAGGGTTATGAAACAGTACTGTGCAATACTGAGGAACACTACCATAATCAATACCTATCAGTAATATAACAGGAATGGAGTGCGCTTTTGGTTACCAAAACATATCGGTGAGACTAATCCAGAAACAATTGAAAAATACTGGACTGTTCGTTCTGCTCTATTTATTTGTACATTACAACCTCCAATCTACCATCTAGGTTTTGAAACAGATTCAGATTTAGAATGATACATTTTTTAAAACTTCATACAGTAACAATACCTTGAAGGGCTTGGCACACCATTCAATCTGGACATAATACTGAACCAATGTGAATTAAACTCAGAAATTTTGTGGAGAGAAAAAGTATGATGATGAAGAAACTGAGAATCTTGTCCACTCTAATCCCATCACTGATATATTGAACAAAATTGCTTTTCACTATCAGTTAGGGAATTGAAAATGGGATTTCCAGGAAAGCGTAATCTTGTTCAATGAAGATAAAAGAAAAACAAATCTTTAGAGCGTGGTGCGAAATAAATTTGTTAAATTGTGTTCTAAATAGTTAGTACTGCCAAAATTACCCGGTCTTTACAGCTGTGTTGCACCGTTAGCCATCTAATTTGTTTCACAAATGAGGCACCTTGCTCCTGACCTGAAACAGCTCTTTAAAGCCTGTCAGTTACCATAGCAACCTTTCTCTGGATTAGACATCCAGTGCATTGTACAGCTTATGAATCAAAATTACAATCAAACAAAATCTTGATGCGTCACAATTGTGCAAGTAGAAAAAACAAATCAGAAAAACAGGTTAAAAAATTTGTAAAATGAGAGATTGGAATGGGAAATTCAAGAGTTAAGATTCAAAAATTGCAATGATTTGCATTAATTTACATTAAATTTTGGGACCCATGCTGGAAAAAAAGTGATTAAAAAAGCTTTGACACTAACCATTGCGGCAGCATATTAAAATTTGATACCGTAATCTATATAAGCAACACCAGCTGACAGGGGCTTACAGGACCTGTCTGTTTGACTCTCTTGTAATGAATTGGAATTCCCATAATACTGATGTCCACCGTGATTTACCTTTTAACAAACTGCAAGAAGTATGAAATTGAATACGCTATGTGTTGAGGAAGAATGAAAACAATTGCAAAATCAGTTGTTAATAAACATCTCAGAACTGATTCATACCATCTAATGGAAGAAGTGGCTGCAAAGGGCGATCAACTATTAGCATTTTGGTGGGAAATCTTTCAATTTCTTTCTTAGATTACGTATCAGGTAGGGCAGAGAAAGCAGGTAAAATTTGGGGACATTGAGTCCATGCTTCCATTACTGCTCCAGCATACAGTATCACTAAGGCATGCAGAATGCTTTCGATACACATCCTATTCCAATAATGCTCTTCCCATCCATCTTCAAATTAGGCAGAGATTTCAAATTCTTTCTCCCTTATTTTTGTATTTTGTCAAATTTTAGGTTGCGTCACTTTATGTTCTATTAATGCAATTTATTCCTGTTGTGCTAATGTTGCTCTGTAGATTTCTGTGAAAATATAACCTTAGATTATGACAAAGTGCAATGAATGTAGTTTACCTACTATTCATAAAAAACAAACAAATAATCCTGTTTTTGCTTTTTTTATTTAGTGTCCATCATATGGTGGGAGATGTTAGTGCTCCAGATCGAAACTCCTTCCACCTAAAGCAAGCATTGCGCACTACCAGAATATGTAACAGACCTTTAGGATACAAAATAAAACTCCTTACTTTTTGCCCCAATACAACCCACCCCCAAATTCAAAATACTCCCTCAAAACAATCCCCAAGATGATTTTTATTTCATTGCCCGCTGGCCATCTGGGTGAGATTATCAGTTTAGTATTAAATTAGGAGCAGTTTTACAGTGTGGGTCCACAGTCTAAGAACTGCAGTAAATTTGCCGAAACCTACTTCAAAAACAGGCTCTTCAGACATTATAATTTCTCATTAAATAACCTGATTAAAGATGGGCAAGTAACAAGGGTAATTTAGCTGAAGATTAGGTCACTTCATGCTGCCCTGCCAGGGTATCAACCCTGTAAATTTACCAGCCAAGTGGCAGTCCTGTAAATATTATATTGATGCAACAAATACACTGAACTCTACAGAAATGGCATCTAGTTAAATAGTTTCCCCGCAGTCACAATTTTTTAAACTTTTGATGACAAATGGATTTCATTTCCATTAACAGAATGGTGTGCCAAGTGATTTTTTTGGTAATGTTACAGTATGCATGCAAAGTCATAACAAGCAGGAATAGAATGTCCCAGCTTCTATTGTTCTCCCTCTTCTTTAATGTTTCTTTTCCACCCCAATTGAAAATATTCTGGATCCACACTTGCAAAAGGCTGGCATAAATACAAGCCACATGGAGCAAGATGTGTTAAACCAGGCAATACGTTTTGTGAATACAGTTCAAGTTGTCAAATGTTACAGTTCAGAGGGCACATTATCAGTGTTCTAAGAAGTAACAGTAAATGCTTTCAATTTCAAACATTCTTTATGTTGCAAACAAAGTCAACAGAAACTGCATGACTCCAGCACTGGTCTCAAATATTTAAGATGGATATAGTTAGCATTCCAACTGGAATGGAGGCTTAATAAATTAGCAAAAATAACAAGATAATACTTTATTTTAGTGCTTTAGAATATAAATAAATAAATCAGTGACGCAGAGGCCACCCGCAATCAGTTCATTTTACATTAAATAATATAAAATATCATAAATAATTCAACAGAACTCCCCCAGGTCCCAGAGAAATGGATATGAAAAATTCAGGAGAGCTTCTTCCACATATTTCTTCTCCAAAAGAAACAACTCGAAATCCTGAAAACATTTTGCCTGAAGTTGATATTTGTCTTATCCGTCAGCCTATTTCAGAGTTGGGATACAGAAAGTTGGCAATTACAGTGTAAGCTTCAAAAGTTTGTGTTTTCCAAAAAACCCTTCCTGTTGAATTCATGGGGAACATTTAAATACTGGAACCAAGCAGTTTCTGTAAGTAATTCTGGGGAAAATGAATGCCTAAAAAAGGAACCGAATGAGTAGCGCTCAACAAAAATCACCTAAACAGCGATTGCAATATACAATGATAGGTTATGAATCTTGATAAATAAGGCTGTAAGGTTACTGATCATAAAGAGGTGAGAAAGTCTTGTATTAATACAATATTACAGTGAAGGTATCATTTTCACCATCTGATAATGTAACGTAGTTGTGCATAATTAGATATGAAGTATTAAGACAATTACAGTACCAGCACAATATTGTCAGCCATTTCACTGGCATGAGCTGTTATCTAGGTGAGCACTAGTATACAACATAGTATTATTTTCCCTTTCATTTTGATTCAGATCTATCCTGAAGCGATTCTTGGGCCAAAACGTATTTGTTAACCGACAGCTCCCCTTCTTATGTTTAGCAGCTGAGGATTTTTTAAAAATTTTACCCATTCCTATAGATACACAAATGTGTGATTTAAGACAGTCACATCAGATGACAAAACTTCAATGCATCTGGTAACTAAAGGAAACATGCAATCAGCACAAAAAACAGTCATGATCTGCTTCAAGAAGACCCCAAACAAGCCTTGGGAATTGGATATCACTTTTTTGAAATTCTGTACCGACTATTACACACAAAGACAAATAACTAATCACAAATTAGGCATGAAAATATAGCAGTTCAACTCTTGGAACACATTTATCATTCTGAAAGGAGAATGAAGAAAAGAGGGCAACGTGTATCGAAGTGTCCTATTTTATAAAATTATTAGATTTCCTATCACAACTTTTTTCCAATTTACGTAAAAACTCTACTCATTAAAATCTTACATATAATATGCGCAGGCTGAAATAGTTGGGAGTTCTTGAGTTGCTTTAACAACTTTTAAGGCCTTTGCACTTCACTGTCACACAGATTGATGTTGAGGCCCCATAGGAACCATCATCAAGAGCATGTGACTTCAGAGCACCACACTGCTCTTTAGTTTACCAGCGTTGCACAAACTTATGAATTTCCAAACTGAGGAAGTGCTTTTCCTTCTTCCTAAATATTTGGTTGTACATTAACAAAAGTAGCGGTTGTTAAAATAGTCTCCAGTTAAGCAACCAGTATTACACCTCAATAAATGACCTGTTACAATAAACTTAAGGTGCAACACTAAAGATTAAACCAGTTATGAAAAGTTGAGTAAACTTAAAAGTTCCAGCACCACAATCATAGTGAATATCCACGCTAATGGAAATCAACGATTTAGGACTATGACCCTTCATCATTACTACTCCCTTAACACTCTCTCTCTCAACAGATGCTGCCTGTCCTACTCAGCATTACTAGCACTTTGTTTTCATTTTCGCTTTCCAGAATCTGATGCATTTTGCTTTTGTGTTGATCAACAGTTCATTTGTTTAGATGAAAATGTTACATATACACCATCCTTTCAGTAAAAATAAATAAAACGTTTATGCAAGTCTAATTAAATATTCTAGGAAAAAAATGTTTTTAGGCAAAACTGCAGTTCTATCGTAATGTTATTTCAATAAAGTTATCTTCATAGCATCAGTTTGTCAACTTATTTGAATATTCAATCAGTCCATTTCTTTTATTAGTCCAAAGATGTGCAGGTTAGGTGGTTCTTTGGATTAGCCATGCTAAATTTCCCCTTGGCAAGTTAGGTGGATTGGCCACGATCAATGCCCAGGGTTACGGGGATGGGGCGGGGACTGGGTGGAATGCTCTTTTGGTGGGTTGGTGCAGACTTAATGGTCCAAATGGCCTCATTCTGCACTCGGGATTCCATGGAAGTGGTTGATTGATACTGAACTGTGTGTTATTCAATGGGTGGATGACACAATGTCAAAACCTATGTTTGTCAGAACCAAAATATACTGCTTTAATTTAATGACCACTTTTCATGACTTATCAACTTATCATGAGTCGATCAAGAAAATTAGTCAACAACACAACACAATGTTTCGATAGCAATCCTTCTTGCACAGCAACATGAAAATAATAGCGGAACAAGAAAGCTGGGGAAATTCAATCAATTCAGAACAGTGTAAATAGCTTATTTTAATTCATCGTCACTTTAGTTAAATTCACTTAAAATTTGAAAATGGCAGAGGGATGAACTGCAGCAGTGGACACGGTAAGGGTTTAAACTACTCTGGCAGGGGGTGGGAACTAGAGCAGGTCAGCAGGTGAAGTAACTGAGGGAGAGCTCGAGACTAAGGCCAGTAAGACTAAGAGGAAGAGCAAGCAGGGAGAAGTTGCTCAACACAGTGGTCTGAAGTGCATATGTTTCAACGCGAGAAGTATAACAGGTAAGGCAGAAGAACTTTACAGCTTCAATTAGTACTTGTAACTATGATGTTGTTGCTATCAAAGACTTGGTTGAGGGAGGGACAGGATTGACAGCTAAACAGTCCAGGATTTAGATGTTTCAGGCGGGATAGAGGAGGATGTAAAAAGGTTGGGGGGAGATGAATTACTAGTTAATGAGAAAATATCAGCTATACTGAGGGAGAGCATCTCAGGGGCTCATGCAGCGAGGCAATATGGGTAGAGCTCAGGAATAGGAAGTGTGCAATCACAATGTTGGGGATTTTCTATAGGCTTTGCAACAGCCAGCGGGAGATAGAGCAGATATGTAGTCAGATTTTGGAAAGATGTAAAAACAACAGGGTTGTTATGGTGGGTGATTTTAACTTACCCTGTATTGACTGGGACACACTTAATGCTAGAAGCTTGGGTGGGGGGCAAAAAACGTAAGGAGCATCTAAGAAGGTTTCTTGAAACAACGTGTAAATAGTCCAACTAGGGAAGGGCCGTACTGGACCTGGTATTGGGGAATGAACCCAGCCAGGTGATTGAAGTTTCAGTAGGGGAGCATTTTGGGAACAGTGGCCATAGTTCCGTAAGTTTTATGTGGATAAAGATAAGAGCTGTCCTCGGATGAAGGTGCTAAATTGGGGGAAGGCTAATTACAACAATATTACGCAGGAACTGAAGAATTTAGATTGGGGGTGGGTGTTTTGAGGGCAAATCAACATTTGACATGAGGGATTCTTTCAGACATCAGTTGATTAGAAGTCAGGACCGACATGTTCCTGTACAGATGAAGGATAAGTATGGCAAGTTTCAGGAACCTTGGATAACGAGCGATATTGTGAGCCAAGTCAAAAAGAAAAAAGAAGCATTTGTAAGGTCCAGAAGACTGAAAAAAGACAAAGCCCTGGAAGATTAAGAAAGTGGGAAGGAACTTAAGCAAGGAATTAGGATGGCTAAAGGGGCCATGAAAAGCCCTTGGCAAACAGGATTAAGGAGAATATCATGCATTTTATAGGTATATAAAGAGCACGAGGTTAGCCATAGAAAGGGTTGGCCCCCTCAAGGACAGAGGAGGGAATCTATGCATGGAGCCAGGGGAAATGGGCAAGGTACTAAATGAGTACTTTGCATCAGTATTCATCAAAGAGAAGGACTTGGTGTTGGTGAGTGTAGGAAATGATGTGTAGATATTCGGAGTCATGTCGATATCAAAAAAGGAGAAGGGGTGGGACATCTTAAAAAGCATTAAGGTAGTCCCCAGGGCCTGATGGGATCTACCCCAGAATACTGAGGGAGGCAAGTGAGGAAATTGTTGGGGCCTTGATAGAAATCTTTGTATCCCCATTGGCTACAGGTGAGGTCCCAGCGGACTGGAGATTAGTCAATGTCATTCCTTTGTTTAAGGGTGGCAGGGATAATCCAGGAAATTATAGGACGGTGAGCCTTATGTCAGTGGTAGGGAAAGTAAGTATTGGAAAAGATTCTTAGGGACAGGATCTACTCACATTTGGAAACCATTGAACTTAGCGATAGGCAGCAAGATTTTGTGAAGGGGAGGTTGTGTCTCACTAACTTGCTTGAGTTTTTTGAGGAAGTGACAAAGATGATTGATGAAGGAAGGGCAGTAGATGTTGTCTACATGGACTTCAGTAAAACCTTTGACAAGGTCCCTCATGGTAGACTGGTTCAAAAGCTGAAGTCACACAGGATCAGAGGTGAGCGGCAAGATGGATACAAAACTGGCTCGGTCATAGAAGCCAGAGGGTCGCGGTGGAAGGGTGTTTTTTGTTAATGGATTGAAGGCTGTGACTAGTGATGTTCCACAGGGATCAGTGCTGGGACCTCTGTTGTTCGTAGTATACATGAACGATTTGGAGGAAAATGTAGCTGGTCTGATCAGTAAATCTGCAGACGACACAAATATTGGTGGAGTTGTGGATAGTGGAGAGGATTGTCAGAGGATACAGCAGGATATTGATCGGTTGGAGGCTTGGGCAGAGAAATGGCAGGGATGGTGTTTATCCGAACAAATGTGAGGTAATGCATTTTGAAAGGCGTAATACACGTGGGAATTATACAGTAAATGGTAGAACCCTTAGGAGTATTGACAGGCAGAGAGATCTGGACATATAGGTCCACAGATCACTGAAAGTGGCAACGCATGAGGATAAGGTACTCAAGACGGCATACTGCATTCTTGTTTTCATAGGTCAGGGCATCGAGTACAAAAATTGGCAAGTCATGCTGCAGCTGTACAGAACCTTAGTTAGGCTACATTTGGAATTAGCATAGAATTCTCGTTACCACACTACCAGTAGGATGCGGAGGCTTTGGGGAGGGTACAGACGAGGTTTACCAGGATGTTGCCTGGTCCGGAGGGTATTAGCTACAGGAGAGGTTGGATAAATTTGGATTGCTTTCACTGAAACGAAGGAGGTTGAGGGGCCACCTGACAGAGGTTTACAAAATTCTGAGAGGCATGGACGAGTGGATAGTCAGATGCTTTAAGAGGCATTTTGACAAATATATGAATAGGATGGGTACAGAGGGATATGGAACCCAGAAGTGCAAAAGTTTTAATTTAGACAGGCATCATGATCGGAACAGGCTTGGAGGACTGAAAGGCCTGTTCCTGTGCTTCACTGTTCTTTGTTCAACAACAATATTCACAACTCGAGAGAAAATGTCATTCAAGTTCAGGTCATCCAGAGTCAGTGCATGACTACCTCAAGACTATCCCTCCGCCAACACCTGTTAATCTTCTACTTTAAGGACTAAAGCCCTGAAATTATGCTATGGTTAATGCACCCGACGAAATTCCTCTTTGTACTGTCTGAATAGAGGTGCAACCCATTTATTTCAAATTATGTCTTTACTCATGTAGCAAATACCAACACAGCAGATTGTCTACTTCCAAGAATTATAAAATTCTCTCAATTATTTTTCTCCTTGTGCCAATGTTATAGTATCATGTTCCTCCTACAATAAGGAAAGGTACCCAACAATATTTCGAATTAGAATCACTACAATTCAGAGGGAGGCCGTTCGGCCCATCAAGTCTGCAACAATCCTCTGAGGGAGCACCCTACCTAGGCTCTCAACTCTACCCTACCCCGTAACCTCCCTAATCGTTTGGACACTAAGGGATCATTTTAGCTTGGCTAATCCATCTAACCTACACACCTAACCCTGTGGGAGGAAACCGAAGCACTCAGAGGAAACCCAAGCAAACACGGTCAGAAAGTGCAAACTCGGGCAGCACGGTGGCACAGTGGTTATCATTGCTGCCTATGGCCCTGAGTTCAAATCCCGGCTCTGGGTCACTGTCCGTGAGGAGTTTGCACATTCTCCCCGTGTCTGCGCGGGTTTCACCCCCACAACCCAAAAGATGTGCAGGATAGGTGGATTGGCCATGCTAAATTGCCCCTTAATTGGAAAAAATAATTGGGTACTCTAAATTTTTTTTTAAAAAGTTTTTTAAAAAGTGCAAACTCCATAAAGACAGTCACCCAAGGTTGAAATTGAACCCAGGTCCCTGGCGTTGAGAGGCAGTAGTGTTAACCATTGTGCCACTCATATTGTTCTTTAGCTGCATAAAGGCAGGATGACAATAAGTGCTTTTCAATTTTCCCCCCTTTCCTTTCCCTACGTAAAGCAAACCAACATTTTATCACAGCAGCACATCCAAGAACATAAACTGGATGGTATGGAGATATGGGGCAGGTAAACTAGGCGGGGTCCTACCACGCTCCAATGCTATAATGGGTTGCACCACCAACTACCACAAAGATTCCCCTCCAAGCCACCCACCATCCTTACTTGGAAATATCTCACCATTCTTTCACTGTCACTGGGTCAAAATCATGGCACGTCCTCCCTAACAGTACTGTGGGTATACCTACACCACATGGAATAGGGCAGTTCAAGACAACAGTTCACCACCACCTTCTCAAGGGAAATGAGGAATGGGCAACACATGTTGGCCTAGCCCGCGACACCCACATCCCATTAATTAAATTTTAAAAAGAGGCTGTGGTACAGAGAACAGGTGCAATATGAATAAATAAAATTGATAATTCTGTTATTCAATAAGGACAACTTACTTAACAAGCTTTTCAGTTTTCCCATTGTTCAGAATAAAAATTTAGACAAACTTATTTTAGAATTCATTGTTCAAAGTTACTTTGGCGAAATATAAACTTTATTCTATAATTTATTCTACACTTACCCAACCCAACATTCAAGGTAGAATGTTAAATTATGCCATGGATACTAATCAATTTAAAATTACAATTTAACACTTTTATTACAAAGTTTACATATTCTGTTCTTCCAATTTGGTCAACACCTCTCCCATTTCTTGTCAAGTTCTTACTTTTAAAAACTTATGGAGATTTTCAAAGCCAATTTAACCATGAAAATGCTTGTAAAAAGAAAAAAAAAATCACTTAATTCTCAACAGTTCTGCTAGTTGCAATGTTGTCAGTTCATTATCCAATTTTGCTAGCAGAACAAATAGCCTCAGAATCACAGGGCCCGGTTCTTCCCAAAAATTTCCATGTTAATTTGTGGCGGGGTTTTTCAGGAGGTTTCCCACCGGCTCTGTGGGTGAGTTCCCCACCGCTATTCAATGACATTCGGTCACTTTATTGGGCCCTGGGGAGTTTCTCACCGGTTTGCCACACTCAGAATTTTTTTTTTTTTAAAGAAGTGGGGAGCTGAACTCCGAGATTGTGCAGCCATTTTGAAAGGGTGCCACAATCTCAGTGAGCTTGTGGGTCCCCCAGACCTCCCACCCATGGGCAATGTCACCCCCACACACATGGACACCCCACACCCCCCCAAGTGAGGACACCCCACACCCCCCAAGTGAGGACACCCCACTATGGGGTCCATGGGGTCCCCCCCCCCCCACACTTCAGGCACCACCAAGCCCCCATCCATCACCCACTCCCTTCTAGGGCCCTCATCCATCACCCAACCAATCTCCCAAGGGCCCCTACTAACCCACTCTGCGAACCACCCCTTCACCCTCATTTCATGGGCATGGCCTCCCTCGCCATCTGGCAGTGCCAGCCTGGCACTCAGGCACCATTGTATGCCACCTTGGCACCCAGTGCTCCTGCCAGCCTGGCAATGCCATCCAGGCATCTTCGTGGTGCCAGCTGGGCAGTGCAATGGTGCCCACATTTCAGGGAGTCACCCTACACTTAGCCAGCACTGATCGGCGCCCAGCTGCAGCCTCGCTGGGGAGGCCGAGGAATCACGGAGGCCTCTGGATTTTGTGCGAGTAGGTCATAAGTAGGTCCACAACCTATTTCTTAGAGCGTCATTCGGTCACGCCTATTTGGGGCGGGGCTCTGCCTCTGACGTCTTGCGGGACTCCGGAGAATCCCGGGAGGCGCGAAGTCTGTTGGGAGACACGCTGGTGGCGTCTCCCCGGATTCTCCAGCCTCGTTGTGCTCAAGCGAGAACACAACGTGGTCAGATATCCGTGCCCACTGAATCATTACAGTGCAAGAGTCCAATCGGCCCATTGAGTCTGCCCCGACCCTCTAAAAGAGCACCCTATCCCCATAACCCAATCTAACCTTTTGGACACTGATCGGCAAATTTTGCATAGCCAATCCACCTAACCTGCACATCTTTAGACTGTGGGAAGAATCCCACATAGACAAGGGGAGAACGTACAAACTCGACACAGACAGTAACCCAAGGCTGCCACTGTGAAGCATCCTGAAATTAGTATTAGGACTTTAAAAATAAGAAAAATCACCTATTTCCAAGCTCAAATGTTTCACTTATTTGGACTAGAAATATTTTTGTCGTTGCACACTAGAAGAAATAACCTTTCATCCTGAAATTAGTGTCAGAACTTTTCAAATTTTTTTTTAATTACCTCCCATTTCAAGATCAATTTTTTTTCATATTTGGACTGGAAATATTTTAGTTCCTCCACAATGTTAAAAAACTACAACTTTAAATCTTTAATCTATGATGGCAGGATGGTGATGATGGGGAATGTTTATTGAGGCATTATATGAGGCACAGCCTCAGAAGGGGTTTATTTAATCTGCACAAGCCACAACTGTGCCCTCTTGTGGGGCCCTTAATTAAGGCTATTAAATCTCCCTCGCTACTTTGAAATTAAATCTATCTTTCATATGCAGTCTAAGCGGCTTTATTAAATTTGAACAAAACAAAAGACAATTTTTCAAAACTGACACTTTATCTTTAAAACTTCCCAAATGATCAACTCAGTTTTAAAAAAACCATTACCAAATTGGAATACCAATTTAAGAATGCTTCACAATGACAGATACTGCAAACTTTGCTGGTAAAGCTGAAAAAGAACATCTGAAAAAAGATGTACATGAAAATAACTGATGTTGGCAAAGGCAGATCTGTACAATCTAAATTTGATATGCTTAAAAAGTATTTCCAAGATACTGTTAAAGAAAAACTGGCAAATTAAGTATCTCCGAAACATAAGGCTCCACTTCAATCACATTGAACGGATGCATCGAATTTAAACTAATTGCCAGACAGGAAGTGTTAGTGAAGGTGGGGATTGCAATATTTAGCCCTTCGCCTAATTACACTTAAAAAACGCGGTTTCAACGAGCTCTAGCAGGCTAACTAACACTGCAACGCTGAATGTTTGGTGACGACTATGGTGGATGATAAGAGTATTTATTATCTCTTGTGGTTTCGGATTGTGCTCCTCACTCACTGCCTCTGAGCTAGGCCTGTTTCCAATGGGATCAAATAAAAGCGCAGCCAGAACAAAATATGTTATTCAGCTGCCATTAGGCTGCTCTCTTGCACCGCCTGGCCGTCTCAATTTGCTAAGAGTTTTAAAAATAATCAATGCAGGCAGAGAATGAGCGGATGTATATTTGTGGAAAAGGAATGTGGGTGAGAATAGCAACACAGGAAAAGCTATCCTCTCCTCTCAGCCTAACATGTCTCTGCAAACTACTTACATTTCATACAGCTGCTTTCCCCTTCACAGTCAGCCCATTGTCTCGCCACTCCATTAAGAGGAATTTGTCAAAAGGCATTTTTCTTTCAATAAAAATGATACACAACTAGTTACATCCCAGGAGCCTGGGAGAGGAGGGCCTGGCCAGCCCCGCCCACACCTCCCCATTGGCCGACGCCACGGTACCCCCCTATGATTGGCCATCACAGCTGCCAATCAGCCGCTTTGGCCGTAGCCGGCCTCGGCGGGCGCCTGTCCCATTTTTATCACCTCGCAGCAAATTAAAGCTGGGAATTGATGGCTTCAAATGACCGAAAAATGGGCAGAATTCTCCCCAATAATAAGTATAAATCATTATGAAAATGTACATGATTAGCTCCAATAACTATCAATTACTGTTACATGCCTGCTGCCCAGCTCTCAGCTTTGGGCAGCAATGGCAGAGATAGGTCAGGGGCATTTCCTCCAAAGGGTTTTCTAATCTAATTATTGGGTGGAGAGAACCAAAGCTTTGTTGGAGGTTTGAGCACACGAGGACAGTATATCCTCTCAGCAGTTCTTAAAATCTGGCTGCCCGTTCAAGTCCATAAGACTCTTTGTGCAATAAAGGAAATCTGTATTGATATTCTACTGGAAAAATCGTACGTCGAGCAGAAAGCAAATTCTCCATTTTCAATTGACCTTTTTTCCCAAAATTTGAAACAATGATTATATCAATTATAGTGGCTTGATGGACCAAATTCCAGAATGAAATTTAAAGGGGCAATAATAGTCATGGGGTAATTATTCTTAATCTGTCTCTATGTTAGGAATATGAATATCGATACGAACAAATCACATTAGTTTCATGCCAACTACATTTTGTGAACTGGTGGACTGCACCAGGAAACATTATTACTGTGAACAATGCTTTGACTGAAGCACAGGTTTCTGGCATTCAATTTATCTACTATATTCTACAGACAGCTGTGTAAATGTTGTCTGCTGATCCTGCTATAACTGCTATTACCTTGGTACTGCTAGTTTAGAATGCTTCAGAAGTCTGTCTCCTGTTCAGTGCAAACTCCTTTGCTACTGCATTTTTTTTTAACTGCACAAAGGTTCACAGTTTAGAAAAAGATTTCTTTCAAACTTTTTCACTGGACCAGTAGTACTGCTGTAAATAGGAGGAAAATGCTTGAAACACTCAGCAGCTCAGGCATCCTCTGTAGAAAGAAAGAGTGTTAATGTTTCAGGTTAAATAAAACTGTGTTTCCAGCATTTTCTGTTTTTCCCCAAATTATCAGCATTTTGGTACTTCTGTTATGTTGGCTAGTTTCAAATAGATAATTGGAATTTCCAGGAGCAAAGGAGCACTCACTTTTTGTTCTCAACCTACCTCCACACCCCATCACCAGGATGTCATTTCAAATTGTCTTTTGTGCTTTACTAGTGCTCACCCAGATACACAAATCTCTACTCAACTTTCAAATTATGAGGACCGTGTTCGAGCTCATCATCCAACTCCTGGGGCTCTGGACTGAGGATTTTCAGCTTTTTCTTTGGCGGGTTTTTCAAAGTACCCAGCCTCTCTTTCACTTTGTACTCCAGGGTGCTGTGAGGGATTCCGTAGGTACTCTGGGCTTTCGAGACACTCATCTTCCCATTCATCACCACAGTGATAGCTTCTTCAAGGATCTCACTGTTGTACTGTCGGTAACGACCTCGCTTTTTTCTGGGCTGCTTCAAGTCACCTTCTTGTTCAGATGTGGTCTGCTGCTTACTAGAAGTAGGCTGGTCTGCATCTGAGCCCCAGGAATCATGTCCTCCATCAATCAAACTCACCACCCCTTTCCTGTGCCACAAATTCTGCTTTGGAAGGATCACTCTGAGTTTCCTGTGGAGTGCACTTTCAATCTGTGAATTTATGAACAACGAACTACAGTTATAATGATTTGTGACATTGGTTTCACAAGAGAGAGCCATTCCCCGAACCTGTGGTATCTTCAAATCTACTGAAGAGGAATGGCCTTGGTCTCTCTTTCCATGTTTTGTTTGAACCGACCCTCTCTGAAATGTAACCTGATGGAAAGGAAATTCCTTGGTATCTGCAGATGTATCATTGTCCCTGAATTTTACATGTTCCAAATTGAACTCATAATGTGGTTTGGCCCAAGGGGCCTCTCTAGCTAGTATTAAGTGTTGTCCACGGTGCTGAGATGCTGTTCCTAAACTTGGTGTAGTAGATTCCACACTCCTGCTTACTGGTTCCTCACCCTTCTGGGCGGATCGAGTCACTGGTATTTTGAGAATAACAGACGATGCAGAACTGTCCTGCGTCACGGGCTGTATGTTTCTTCGTGACTTTGGAAGTGCTCCTTCAATACTTTGCGATTCGCAGTCCAATTGCTGTTGGCCAGCTCTCACGGGACGCCTAGGATTGGATGGAAGGAAACTCAGGTGAGCAGGACTTGCACAGGCAGCAAGGGATCGATGGAGGTCACTCCTTTATTAGAAGACCTTGCTTGGGTAACATCACTTTATGAATATACAGAATTTAACAACCTCAGCATCAATTTTAATTTTTTGTTTGAATTATTCATAAAATTGAGAAAATATTCACCAATAGTCTGAAATAGCTCAAACTGAGGCATTTAAATCAAAGCGCCCCTAAATACAAAAATAATACAGCAGAAAGGGCAATTGTTTTTAAAAAGGGTGCACAAATTTCTCTTGAAATGATTCGCCGAAATAGTCTACAAACAGTAGCTTTATTGCACATTACAACTTAACATATATTGTCACTCTACAATACAGAGTTAATTTTAGTGTAACAAATGTGACGTTACCTCTAAACAAGTAATAAAAGAGTCAGCCAAATTATGCAAGATTAAACATTGAATGCCATTATATTAAAATAACACATTAAAGGTTTGGGCAAGCCACTTTTTCACAAAATCATGGTAATCACCTTATAACAAATATATCATAACAGAACAGTATCTGATGAAGTCAAAATACAAAAGTTCTCAATACTTTTGTTGTGCTTGCCAGTTTGATTTCAACATATTACCTTTTTCAGATGCATTGCCGTTTTTCCTGCAATTTCTTTCCCTTTTTTGCTCCCTTCACTTTCTCATGCTACAACATAGTTTCATGAGTGCCAAGTGTCCTCTGGCACTTGCCCAGGTGGTCACTCTTCATGCTTCTGCCTCGGCAGAGCGTTAAAAGGCTACTTTATCACATTAGGTAAAGCACAGTGGCACAGTGGGTAGAACTGCTGCCTCACAGCGCCAAGGACCAGATTCAATTCCAGCCTTGGATGACTGCGTAGAGTTTGCATGTTCTTCCCGCGTGTGCGAGTTTTTCCTCTGGGTGCTCCAGTTTCCTCCCACGGTCGAAAGGTGTGCAGATTAGCTGAATTACCAATGCTGAAAGTGCCTCTTCATGTCCAAAGATGAGCAGATTAGAATTATGAATCACAGAATACCTACAGTGCAGGAGGCCATTCGGCCCATCAAGTCTGCACCGAACCTCTGAAAGAGCACCCCACCCAGGCCCACTTCCCCCACTCTATCCCCGTAACCTTGTAACCCCATCCAGCCTTTGGACACAAAGGGGCAATTTAGCCGGAGCACCCGGAGAAAACCCACGCAGACACGGGGAGAACGTGCAAACTCCACACAGACCATCACACAAGGCCGGAATTAAGCCTGGGTCCCTGGCGCTGTGAGGCAGCAGTGCTAACCATTTGTTAGCACTGCTTTCATACCCACTGCATTCATAGAATCATAGAATGATACAGCACAGAAGTAGAGATAGTTCAGTCTATTGTCTCTGTGCCAGCTGTTTGAAAGAGTTAGCCAATTATTCCACTCCCCCGATCTTTCCTCATTGCCTTCCAGATTGTTTCCTCTTCAAGGATTTATCTAATTCCCATTTGAAAGTGATTACTGAATCTGCTTTCACCACCCTTTCAGGCAGTATAATCCAGATCATAACAACTCACTGCATTAAAATATTTCTTAGCTCACCTCTGGTTATTTTTAGCAGTTACATCAACTCTGTATCCTTTGGTTAGTGACCCTTCTACCACTAGAAATGTTTTTTTCTTATTGACTTTATCAAAGCCCTTCAGGATTTTTAACCAAAAAGCTTTCACTTACCCGATCTGGCTTTCTTATTGCACCTACTCCACCAGATAACTTTTAATACTTTTATTGTTTTGAGAATTTGAAAATGTGTTGAATCATTGGCTCAGAACAACCTCTATATGGTAGCATTCGTGAAGAAATACTAAACTGCATCATTTGTAAAACACTAATATTCTTATCAAGGGTGTACTCAAATAGGTTTATCATACATGCAAATTTTATAGCAATGGGTCAGATGGGTGGAAATTTAGTGAGGTCATTGCAGATAATTTGCAAGGGCAGAGAAAATAAAAGGAACCGTATTATATTCTACATTCAAACACGGATAAGATATATGGTGAAAATCACTACTTTGTAACAAATGTAAAAAAGCAGCTCAGCACGAGATTGCTTACACTAGATATCCTGTATCCAGTAAGTGCCAATCTGTGCTGAATTGTAGGTCGTCTTGCTCGAAAGGTCAGCAATAGAAATTTTGCTTTGGCTCCTGAAAGCTGGCAGAGAGAATTATGCTTCGTTCAGTTTGATCCAGTTCCCGGAGATAAGTAGTGAGCTAACTTGCTGCATTTGTTTTCAGTTATAAAGTCAGTTGGTAAGGAAGATTCAATATTTCCATTGCATTGGTAGACAAAAAAAAAACAAGCCCAAAAAACAAGCCCAGTAAAATCTGACTAATAGCATTCTATTAACAGTGGCCTCACATTTAACATTTCACTTATTTTAAAATCTCCAAAAACAAGTTCATCCACCAAGTGCAGCCTAGCCCTACAATGGTATCTAATTGGTTCTTAAATAATTTCAGCGTTTTCACCTCTGCTGTCCATTCCACCTCTTGATCACAGCTTCTGCGAAAGCACAGCTTTGTGCCATCTATCCTAATTTGTCTTTTACAAATTCTAACCTAGCAATTTAGTAATTTCCTGGATTTCCATTTTCCAAGCTGTTTAATGTCTTGTATACTTCCAGAATGTTGGGCAACTCTTTTCCCTAAGACTGAAAAATCCAAGTTCCTAACTTTTCCTGGTAACTCAGACCTTTGATGCTATAAAACAGCCTAAATGTATTTCTCCACCATATTGTCTCAACGCTTGGATGTGTCCCTTCTGCTCTGGTAAACATAAATGAAGACAGCATACAGGGAATAATCTCGCCAGAGAATTATACA
Organism: Scyliorhinus canicula; assembly: GCF_902713615.1. Lineage (NCBI taxonomy): Eukaryota > Metazoa > Chordata > Chondrichthyes > Carcharhiniformes > Scyliorhinidae > Scyliorhinus > Scyliorhinus canicula. The sequence goes on from NC_052161.1 coordinate 6,395,036, forward strand.
GGTTTAAATATGAATTTCTGATTTGTTTTGCCTATGTACTTCGAAATTATACTGATTTCAAATTCATACTCTACTTTTTTTTTATTCCGGGAGATGGCTAGACCAGAATTTATTGCCCACTGTAAATGCCCTTCAAAGGGTGGTGGTGAACTGCCTTCTTGAACTGGTGAAGTCCATGTGGGGCAGGTAGACACTCAGTGCTGGAATTCCAGGATTTTGACCCAGCAACAGTGAAGGAAAAATGATATATTGCTCGTCAGAATGGTGATTGGTTTGGAGAACGTTCATGGCATGGTGTTCCCAGGTATCTGCTGCCCTGGCCTTCTCTATGGTGGTGGTTGGGGGTTTGGAAGGCACTAGTTAAGGGGCCTTGGTGAGATCCTGCAGTGCATCTTATAGATGGCACTCACTGCTGCTACTGTGCATCATTGGTGGAGGGAGTGAATGTTTGTGGACAGGGTGCCAAACAAGCGGGCTGCTTTGTCCTGTCATATGAGGAGAGACTAAATTGGTTAGAATTATATTTATTGGAGTTTGGAAAAGTGAGAGGGAATCTTATATAAACTTATAAAACTTTAATAGGATTAGATCGGGTAGATTGAGAAAGAACATTCCCGATGGGAATGTCTGGAGTGCTGTTGGAGCTGCACTCATCCAGGCAAGTGGAGAGTATTCCATTACCGCAGGATTCCTGTCATCTGATCTTGTAGCCCCAATATTTATATGGCTACTCTAGTTCAGTTACTCGTCAATGTTAACCCCCAGAATGTTGATAGTGGGAGATTCAGCGACGGTAATGTCATTATGTCAAGCGATAATGGTTAGATACTCTCTTGTTGGAGATACATAAAAATAGAAGCAGGAAGAGGCCATTCGGCCCTTTGAGCTTGGGTGATCATCAAGTTCAATACCCTGATCCCACCTCCCCCCCCCCATATTAATTTATCCCTTTAGCCCCAAGAGCCATATCTAATTCCTTCTTGAAATTGCACACCGTCTTGGCTTCAACTACTTTCTGTGGTAGTGAATTCCATAGATTCACCACTCTCTGGGTGAAGAAATTTTCAGATCTTTATGTCCGGTTTCAGGGGGTACTTTTTGGTTGAGCTGGTGTGGGAACTTCTAAGGAATTGATGGAATGGCAAAGTTTTTGAGGAACGGTCAGGGAAGGAAGAGTGCAAGTGAACGACGAACAGCAAGTCCAATAGGGAGAAAGATTGTGGGTGCTGGTTCATCGCGTGGAGCCGCTCCTATTATGGTTGAAAGTCTGACCGAGGTGGTATCCGTAAAGTTTGAAAGGCTGGTCACCAAGCATTTAGAGGTGCATCGGAGAGAGATGATGACCTTGCTTGCCCTGATAAAGGCTGTGTTGGTGAAGGCGTTGATGGAGGTGCGGGAGCATGGAGTAGATGAGGGGGGGGGGGGGGGGGGGGGGGGGGGTCGCAGCAGAGCAACCAGCTCACCCCGATGGATGAAGAGCTGTGGTGGGTGGTGGACATGGGTCAATAAAAGGCTAAGAGCTGGAGAATAAGTCAAGGAGACAGAATTTGAGGATCGTGGACCTGCCTGAGGGGTGGGGGCGGAGGGTCACTAATGTTATACAAGACTCCCACTAATGTTTTTTGCACCTTGGTGTTTCTCAGCTCGACCCATACAGATTCCACATTTTCAGAGCTAATATCCTTCCTCGCTATTGCTTAAATTCCCTCTTTAACCAGCACTGCCACTCCACTGCCTTTCCCGTTTTGTCTGTCCTTTCACTATCACTATTGCCCTTCCATTCTTCTTCCTTCCCTGTACAGCTGAGCCACCCATGATTCCACGGGCCTGTCTCTGGCTGCACTTCCCTGAGGAACCATCGCCCTCATCAGCTTCCAAAATGAAAAACCAATTAGCAAGCGAGATAGACTCGGGCCTCCTACGTTACTAGTCTGGTTATTGGAGACTGCCTGGCGTTGACGCATTCCTTCTCTGGCTGCACTCTTCTAAACTGTGGTTTGACCACCTCCCTAAACGGGCTATCCACACCGTCCTCTGCGTCGTGGATGCACAAGTGACTCCAACTAAAACGCAAGTTCCAAAACCCGGAGCTCAAACTTGTGCATCTGGTGGCACATACAGATATGTTTGTCTAGGACATATAATGCTTCCATAACTTCACAGGATGTACTTAGCCAAGATGACCTGCCATCCCGTAACTCTAAAACCTATTTATTACACTTAGCCTAAGTAGAATTAATAGAATAAATTACTGGTAACTTACCTTTACTACTCTTAGGCTAACTTTATCTTACTTTGTTTACTTTATTACCTTATTTCACTTTAACTTGATGTAAGTTTACTTCCTTATTGCTGGCATTCCTTACCGAAATCCAAGGAGTTACCTCTTTGTAAATGATTCGTTTTTCTAGTTTAAGCTATTTAAACACGCTCACCAACAGCAGTTTCTCACCAACCAATGAAATTACCATTTTCTTGTGATTCCACTCCTGGATGTTCTCTTCAAACTCAGCCCGTGCCCCAGTAGGGGTCTCTCGCATGTCTGAATATCTCTGCTCCCGGGAAACTGAGAGGAAGAACCTCCTTAACTTAATAAGGAACTTATGTTTCTCCTGTGATGTTAAGCACTAGGTGCTGCTGACTGCCTGTCCCAGTGTCCTGCTCTCACTCTGCTCTAGGTGCTACTGACTGCCTGTCCTGGTGTCTTCCTCTCACATAGAAACATAGAACATAGGAGCAGGAGGAGGTCATTCATCCGTTCAATCCTGCCCCACCATTCCTTATGATCCTAGCTGATTATCCAACTCAATGGCCTAATGCCTTCCTATATCCTTTGATCCCTTTGCCCCAAGTACTATATCTAACTGCTTCTTGAAAACATGCAATGGTTTGGCCTCAACTATTTTCTGTGTTAACAAATTCCACAGGCTCACCACTCTCTGGGTGAATACATTTCTCCTCACCTCTGTGCTCAATGATTGGAAAATCCTTCTTGCAGCTACCTGTGTTGTTGACTGCTTGTTCCAGTGTTCTCCGCTTACACTCTCCTCTAGGTGCTGCTGACTGCCTGTCACTATTTAGGTGAACTGGTAAAGATTTTGTTGGTTTCATGAACCTGTCATCAAGGTAGATATGCGGTGTTGTCTGGCAGTGCTCACACAAGTACAGTGAATAAAGAACCAACATTTCCTTATATAGGACTCAAGGTAAAGGAAATCCTTTGGTGCTGATCGTATTGGCCAGATGGATTGCTTATTACCCCAGGCACAACATATTTAGCACAGTGGGCTAAGACAGCTAGCTTGTAATGCAGAACAAGACCAGCAGCTCGAGTTCAATTCCCGTTACAGCCTTCCCGAACAGGCGCCGGAATGTGGTGACTAGGGGCTTTTCACAGTAACTTCATTGAAGCCTACTTGTAACAATAAGTGATTATTATTATGAAATGAATTTGACGTAACTCAAGGATGCTACCACCAATTGGGCTATGTAGTCTATTGCCCTCAGCCAGCAAGAAGGTAACTTTTTTTTAATTAAGGGGCAATTTAGCATGTTCAATCCACCTACCTTGCACATCTTTGGGTTGTGGGGGCGAAACCCATGCAAACACGGGGAGAATGTGCAAACTCCACACAGACAGTGACCCAGAGCCAGGATTGAACCTGGGACCTCGGCGCCGTGAGGCAACAGGGCTAACCCACTGCGCCACCGTGCTGCCCCGCAAGAAGGTAACATTAACATAATGGAATGAGTGTGAGACCAGAGTGAAATAGTGAGTGTTATAATGAGAGAGTGTTCACTTGTGAGTTATCGAATGAGAATGAAAGAGTGATTGAGCGACTCAATGAGTGGCTAAGTGCATGTGAGTGAGCAGGAGAGTATTTGTTAACGAGTGATTAAGTAAAAGAGCGTGTAAATGTGAGTTACCATGTGAGGAACAGAACACAGGAAATAAAAGCAGCAGTAAGTAATAATAATCTTCATTACTGTCACAAGTAGGCTTACATTAACACTGCAATGAAGTTACTGTGAAAAGCCTCGTCACCACATTCCGGCGCTTGTTCGGGTACACTGAGGGAGAATCCAGAATGTCCAAATTACCTAACAGCACGTCTTTCGGGACTTGTGGGAGGAAACTGAAGAACCCAGAGGAAACCCATGCAGACACGGGGAGAACGTGCAGACTCCACACAGACAGTGACCCAAGCCGGGAATCGAACCTGGGACCCTGGCGCTGTGAAGCAACAGTGCTAACCACTGTGCTACCATGCAGTCGCATTCAGCTGTCTCAAGTCTGCCATTTAATAAAATCGTCGTTGATCTGATCTTGGTGTAAACACTTTCTTGCCCATATCATAATCCTTGATCTCCCCCCCTCCATAATTCAAAAATCTAAATATATTCAAGGTCAAGATAGACGATGACACAACCTCCACAGCTGTCAGGGGTAGAGAATTCTAAAGATGCACTACCATCTGAGAGAAGCTCCTCCTCGTCTTCACCTTAAAGCAGCAACCCCCTATTCTGAAACAATGTCCTCTATGTACTAATGCATGTTTCAATAAAATCAATTCTCATTCTTCGGCTTAACCTGCACAACCTTTTTCAAAAAACAACCCAAGAATCAATCTTGTGAACCTTCTCTGAAGTGCCTCCAGTGCAAGTATATCCCGCCTTAGAGAGATTCCAGGCAGTACTCTTGGTATGGTTTTATCAGTTCCCTGCAGCAAGACGTCCCTACTTTTATACTCTGTCCACCTTGCAATAAGGGCCAACTTTCCATTTGACTTTCACTTGCTGTACCTGCACATTAACCTTTTGTGATATATGCATGAGGACATCCAGATTCCTCTGTTCCACAGCATTCTGTACTCTCGCTCTCTCTCTCTCTGGTTAAATATTTTGCATTTGTGTACTTCCCATCAATGTGGCCAACCTCAAATTACTCCTAACAACACAAGCTCTTATCTTGTGCAGTAACCTTTTTTGTCAGACCTTCCTGAATGTCCTTTGGAAATCTAAATACACTGCATCTACTTGGCCCCGTGTCCAGCTGTTTGTTGCGTCCTCAAAGAACTCTAATAAATTTGTCAAACATGGTTTCCTTTCATAAAACCACGATGGCTTTGCCAGATTGTACCATGATTTTCTAAATGCCCTATTACTACCTCCTTAATAAAATATTTTAACATTTTCCCAATGACAGATGATAGGCCAACTGGCCTATAGTTTCATGCTTTTAGTCTCCCTTCTTTCTTGAATAATGGCGGTGCATTTGCACAGTTTTCCCTTAAATCTTTGTCTTTTGTCCCATTAATGTTTCTAGTACGAAATTAGTGCAGAACGTTGTGAGAAGAAGTAAAAACTTAACAGATCAAAGCAGTCGGACAACTAGTCAGCCAGATCGACCTTTCGAGGGCCATACAAATTAGGTTTCTATTTCTGTTCAACTAACAATGCTTAGGTTATTCATATTTACAAGAACAGAATCATAGAATTTAGAGAAGGAGGACATTCAGCCCACTGAGTCTGCAATGTTAAGACAACATAAAGTGACCTTGAAATGCTACAAGGTCTCTAAATTAACAATGGTTCACTAGATTGAGGCCAGTGAATTTAGAAATAAATGAGTAGCAGTTCGGGTATGACTGGCCTGAGGGACCAGTGAAGTAATTCCAACTAGCAACATGCACTGCTTATCACTCAGATTCCCGACCAGGCGTTAAACAAATTTGCATCGATACCTGCCCATAAATAGAAAATACAGCTTTTGGAACTCAAGCAAAGCAGTGACTTGTATTACTTCTCAACCGATAGACTATTGTTTCTCTCCCTTCATTTCAATTCAGGACTCCAGCAGTAAAAAGTCTGGTACCTAAGCATTACATTTCAAATGATTTCAATTCCAATGAATTTGAATGTGGTCAATAACAAGAATAGAAAGAACTTTCTATCCCTGTAATACTACTGTTACGTCCAAATCCTCGAGTGGAAGCACCTAGCATCTCACCATCATGGCATTTTTATTGAACTAACTAGCAGCAAATATGAAGTTGTGATTCCAATGTTTGAATTGCCATGAACATGAGTAATGTGTCCAAATCCCAGAGAGATCCACTGATGGACTGCATGCAAAGCAAGTAGGGGAGAGGAAGATTATGAATAGATGAATCTGTTACTGGGCATATCTAGGTTGCTAGTAGCATACATACCAATGCTACTACTAGGCATATTTAGCATAATGATACCAAAATCAAAGTAAATCCAAAATATTTTAATATTTCCCCGGCATGTTTTGTGTCAGCCACCACAATCACTGGCTCCACCATGTTCCATCCTAATGTCACAGCTTCAATGCTTTCCCCAGATGCCACCCAATCTCAGGAGGATAAATCTAAAAAATATTATACATCCACTACTAAAACGCCAATGACAATACTCAATATGTTCTGGCATGTCACTTTGGTACGCAAACCCCAGGAAACCATCTATCTCCTTTCTCCTGGACTGTGATAAATAAATTGCAATAATTATTTCATAATAAAGGCCAAAAGATAAATCAAAAAATTCCTTTGACTTGCACTGCAACATTTGAGATGCTTTTATACTGCAGAGTTTCACATTTCCATTTAGAATCTTCCATATCGTGAGCATCACTGGAGATCATTTATGTATGAATTTTCCATACTTTGCCTATTTTACAGCCTGCTCAATACTGCTGTTAACTTTAGTGGAGTTAAATTGAACAGGGTGTAAAACCAATATTGCCGCTGATCCATTCAGTTTCCTGATGGATGAACTTGGTTAAAATTGCCTCTCATCGGTCTTATAATTAAGGACAAACACTGGAATTTACCTAAAACTCAAATTAAAATATAAAAGCAACTTAAAACTTCCATGATAAATTACAAGATGAGCAATGTCTGGACCGTGGGTTCTGTAGACTAGTTTAGGGAAGGTATTTACACTGTTCTAAGAAAGATAGTATGGTCTTGTGCAAAGCTGTAGCATATTAAATGGCTAACTACATTGGATCAAAATTATACATATACTGTGCAACCTGGAGTTTCAGAAAATGTGTTTCATAGAATTTACAGTGCAGGAGGCCATTCCGCCCATCAAGTCTGCACCGGCCCTTGGAAAGAGCGTCCTACTTAAATCCACACCTCAAACCTATTCCCATAACCCAGTAACCCCACCAAACTTTTTGGACACTAAAAGTAGATTTAGCATGGCCAATCCACCTAACCTGCACATCTTTGGGCTGTGGGAGGAAACCGGAGCACCCAGAGGAAACCAACGCAGACACGGAGAGAATGTGCAGACTCTGCACAGACAGTGACCCAGCGGGGAATCAAAACCTGGTCCCTGGCGCTGTGAAGCAATAGTGCTAACCACTGTGCCACCAGTACTAGGTGTGCGATCCCAAATTGTCTTCAGAAATTATTTTTAAGATAGTACAGGCTTAAAAAACACAGAATTTTAATATTAAAAAAATCTTTCCCAAATTATATTTCCCATCCAATTTCATCATGGATCATGTATAAAGTCCATGCTTTGTGTATCCAGGAAAAATAGCATAGTAGTTATACCAGGGGTGGGCAAACTTTTCCGTGCAAGGGCCACATTCAGAAATTCACAATTTTAAAGGGCCGCATAGTATATTAAGTAAAATAATTACTTCACCCGGTTATGATTCTGGGCGCCTCATATAGAACATAGAATAATACAGCACAGAACAGGCCCTTCGGCCCTCGATGTTGTGCCGAGCAATGATCACCCTACTCAAGTCAACGTATCCACCCTATACCAGTAAGTAACCCAACAGCCACCCCCCCCCCCCCCCATTAACCTTAAAAAAAAATTATTTAAAAAAAAAAAAAATTTTTTTTTAAATGTTTTTTTTTTAATGACTTGGTGGGCCGCATAAAGACCTTTGGCGGGCCGCATGCGGCCCGCGGGCCGTAGTTTGCCCACCCCTGAGTTATACTATTGGGCTAGAAATACAGAAGCCTCAGCTCGTGGACTGGTATTGTGCGTTCAAATCCCATCCTGGCAGCAGGGGCCTTCAAAACTCTGTTGATGGCACAAAACAGTTAAGTATGGTGAAGTGTGAGGAGGATAGTGATAAACTTCAAGAGCACACAGATGGCTGATGATATTGGCGGACACATGGCAGATCAAATTTAATGCAAAGCAGTGTGAAATTATATATTTTGATAGGAGGACTGAGGGAAGACCATATTAAAAAAGGGTACAATTCTAAATCTAGTGAAAGAACAGAGGGGCCTGGGGGTACATGTGCTCAAATTATCAAAGGTGGCAGGGAAGGTTGAGAAAGCCATTATTATGGCATATGGAATACTGACTTGATAAACCCTTGAGGCACAGGGTATGAATGCAAGGAAAGACACGTTCCCCCCGTGTCTGTGTGTGTTTCCTCCACATGCTCCGGTTTCCTCCCACAAGTCCCGAAAGACGGGCTGTTAGGTAATTTAGACATTCTGAATTCTCCTTCAGTGTACCTGAACAAGTGCCGGACTGTGGCAACTAGGGGATTTTCACAGTAACTTCATAGCAGTGTTAATGTAAGCCTACTTGTGACAATAAAAATTATTATTGGTGTAAGTTATGGTGAACTTTTATAAAACACTGGTTCGGTCTGAACTAAAGTATTTTGTCCAATTCTGACTTTAGAAAGGATGTGAAGGCAATGGGGAAGATGCGGAAAAAATCTACTGGAATGATTCCCAAAATGAAGGACTTCAGTTATGTGGATAGCTTTGGGAAGCTGGGATGGTTTCCCTTGGAAAAGGTTGAGAGGAAATGTGATAAGGTATTTCAAATCATGAGGATCTGGGCAGAATAGTAGTGAGAAAAGTATGTGAAAGACTCGAGAACCAGAAAACTTTTTTTTGCGCAGCAAGTGGTTGGAATCTGAATGCAGTCTTTGACAGTGTGTGGAAGCAGATTCAAACGTGAGTTTCAAAAGGGTAATTATTGAAAGAGAAAAAAACTGCAGGGATATGGGGAAATGCCAGAGGAGCGGAATTAGCGGAGTTGCTCTCACAGAGAATCTATACAGAAACAATGGGCTATAAAGTCTCCCTCTGATTTGTAATTATTCTATTACTCTTATTGTATTTGAATTTCACAAACTATAGGTACCAGACCCCAAAATACAAGTAACCCCAAATCCAGGAAGTTTGGGACAGGGGACTTGTCATATTTGGGATTTTAGGTACAAGGCCTAGTATGTACTTAAAGTATGAAAAATATAGAATGAAAGGGTTTTACACAAATTGTTAACCAAGGTTCCAACTTTAAGTGCAGCAGGTTTTCAGGTCCTTCTGGATTTTGGGATGCGGGATAAGTTGTCCAGTACCCATAATTGCATTTGTTTAGTTTCATATGCAAATTATATTTCATGGACACACTCTCCTGACATCAGTAATTGCAAGAAGTTCAACATCATTAACAAAATGTGATGTTTTATTATAGAAATAAACTTAGTTTAAGATCAAGTTAATTTAAAAAACACTGAAGAGAAAATACTTCAGTGAGCCTATGGCTGTACGTATCATATATATCTAAATACTGTTATATGTTTCTATCTGGGGCACTGGAAGATAATTATAAAAATAAATGCATTTTCATATTTTAAAAAAGTATAACTCAAATGAACAAGTACTCTATAACAGAAATATAATTAATACATGCATTAACATACTGCCTTTCAAGTCAAACAAGTGAAAGCATTTTCCATAATATTGTCACATAGGCAACTACAACAACAATTTCATGCTAGTAACAATCCACAAGAAGCAATAAGATAAATGATCAGAATAATTATTTTTCGATGAGATTTCTTTGTGGCGAAATCTTGGCCAGGACATTTGTAGATCTCCATGCTCGTCCCCAAATATTCCCATAAGAGCTTTGCACATCCATCTGAACAGGTTGACTTTTCCTTGGATTAATGTCCCATCTAAAAGCTGAGAATTAACTAAGTACTTACCTACAAATAATCACCAGAGGAAAGATTTTTTAAAAAAAATAACATTTTAAATGAAACATTTGTTTCATTCAGTAATCAATTTGATCAGTGGCAACAGTTTGATTGAAGGCTCTTTTTTTTTAAGCACATCCTATCTCCAATGAATATTTCCTGCCTGTTGGTATCAGTCCAAATATATCAATCATCAAAGGAAACGGAGACTGGCATCATCATGGCATATCTACCTCACCCTCAATAGTAAACCTTCTAAGAGCTTTTTGGAAAAAACATTCTTAAAAAATATAACACCAAACATGTCAGCCTGAATATTTGCCAAGTTGTGTCAACCCGGGAGCTCTATAAAATTGTTGGGTGGCACCCAATTCTGGATTCTTGCCCGAGGCACGTTTCCAGCAATTTTCACTGGTGCAGGATAAGGGTATGGATTGCCAGCCCACACTCTGCATTATCCCCAACCTATTCCCCATCCCTCCTCCTCCACTGGAACCTGTATCAAAAATAGCAGGCTGAACAAATGGCCTTATCATGAATGTCCGGCTGAACTCCACTTCGTTCTCAACAAATAATGCTTACACAGGGGCAGAGAGGAGTGAAAGCTTTGTTTGATAAACATCTCCATTACCTTGTAATAACCATCTGTTTCTTTGAAGAGCTTTTTTCACTACCTGTGTTTATTTACACCAGATTACGAGGTTTCAAATGAATAAAGGTTTCAGACATTGATACTGTGAATGACTGTGGTTGATTGACACTTTCCTAGGTTATAAGCGGAGTTGGTTTTTTTCAAAAGATCTGGCTAAAGCTACCACTTATTATGCCAGCTTCAGGATAATTTTCAAAACTTGTCAACGGCTCATTAGTCGTATAGATAGTGGATACTGGGAGAATGGAACAAATTTATGGCAGGCAAGGGCCTCCTTAATAGAGATGGGTTGCAAAGTCAGGAACTTATCCCAACTCCCAACTTGGATTACGAAAATCCAACCCGCAGTATCTGGAAATTATTTGTTTTTGTACCTGTTTTCAAAAGCTGGAAATACTATTACCATGGAAATACAAGGAATCCAATAGTGACTTCAAGACATTTATAAATACTGTAAAATTGGCTTTATAAATAACTGTTCTTTCCCAAATACAATGTTTGTCCAGTTTATGAATCTATTAAAATTTTGCCCTGTGTACTGTTCATGGACCTCTGCAATTATTTACAAAATACAATTCCTATCAAAGGCAATGTAGTGTGCAAGAAAACATGACACCCTGAAATCAAAAGAGTAATGCTCTAAACTTTCACATTTTTGCAGCAGGCATGGGCTTTGTCAATTTACTTAACCGCGGATCATAAGTAGTCTGTTCAATGTCTTACTGTAGGTAACATATAGTGCCACTTTTTTTAGAGAAGTAGTAAAATGAATTATTTGGCCTTTATTGGCCAAGAGAAACGGTCACGAGCAGTCCATGAAACAAAGCAAGCAGTCTTTTTTAAATTAGCTTGTCCATATCCTTCACAATAATCTACATGAGCCGACCTAGATAGTTGTCTTGTTATGTCTTGTCAAGTCGAAGGCTTCAAAAAGTAGCCTTTATGTTAAAACAAAGAACTTGTATTTACATAGTGTGTTTCACAGCCTCAAGACACCCTAAATCACATTGTGACCAATTAAATACTTTTGAAATTTAATCCATCATTGTTGTAGTGTAGGAAAGTTATTATTTTAGCAACCAGAGTTTGGAAGGCAATGTCCATGAGGTCATGATAAAGTGCAATAAATTCAAATCATACTTCTAAAGTATGTTTAAATACAAATGGAATCAAACCAATAATTCCCCTTTGTTTAAGGGAACAGCAGAAGGAAGTGGCACTGTTCAACTGAGTCAACCAGTTCTTCCATTGCTACCCCACTGAGATCAGTTTGCAATCTGGACGGTGAATCGACCATGGGTCATTCCCATCTCTAGGATTCCAGTTGTACTCATGTGTTTGTATTTATTCACTAATCAATCAGAGAAGCATAAAAAAAATCTATGTGATATAATACTGAAAACAAACACCAGGAAGGTTTCAGGCTCAATCTTAGATCATTGCAGAGTTCATCGAGCTTGGCTGACACAGCACTAGGGACAGAAAGATTAGCCTCAATGTTTCTTGGCTATGAGGAGCTTATGAGATCCTAGAATATCCCAATGGAATAAGCCAACATTCTCCCCAATGTGCTTTGTATAAAAGCAGCAGTATTCTTCAAAATGAAGTTGGTGATAGGATTATGAACAGTGGTTAGCCACATTCTGAAGGTTTGTTTGTGGACATCGCTGGCTGGGCCAGCATTCATTACTCATCCCTAATTGCCAATGAGAAATGGTGTAAACCACCTTCTTGAACTGCTGAGTCCATGTCGTGTAGGAAAACCCACATTGCTATTAGGAAGAGAGTTTATAGTTCCAAGTCAGGATGGTGTGCGGTATGGAGGGGAAATCCCATGCATCTGCTCCACTCGTCCTTCTAGTTGATAGAGGTCACAGGTTTGGGAGATGTTGTCAAGGAGCCTTGGTGAGTTTGTGTCAATTGGAGTCCTGGACCAATCAGAGGGCTGGTCACTCAATAACACAAATGATGGGTGTGGCGAACAAGCTTCCCGAGTTAAACTGCTGGCGCTGATCTGCTGCAATATCGCACAACTTGGCCAGCTTCCAGGCAAAGGTGGAGGTCTATTCTCGGGAACGTATGCAGTTTTGACCCCGGTTATTTTAAATAGAACCCAATGGAGCATGTGTGGTCAGAAAACTGAATGAAAAACTCTGGGCTCTCAGACAACTGGAACTCCAGATGAAACTGCAAAGTGAACAGTGCACATTCCAATCAATTGAGCCCTAAAATGACACTTGGGATCCTATATGATTCCCCAGGTTTCCATGCTAAAATAGACTACTGCATCACTCAGGCAGTAGTAGTAGAGTTGCCAATTCTGGTTGGAGGCATTTGTGAAGGTCTGATCATGTGATATTGTGGTCATGTGACAGTCTGATGCTGTTGCTCCATCTCTCTTTCCCCATCCCTTGTTGGGACTCGGGTTGGAAGTCTCAGTCAGAGCTGATGTGTACTTAAACTTCAAATGTCAAAGTCAGCTGGCATGGACAAAACAAACTAAAAGATTGTGCAAACTTCTCAAAATCATCATTCTAAACTCAGCTCAGCATCAACTTTTCTATGTTACACCATAAAAAAAGTTTTCATAGAATGATAGAAATCATGGAGGAGGAAGTGACCATCCGAACCCCCACAGTCCCATTCTCTCTCCTGTAATGCTATACTCTCTCAGATTCTTTAAGATTATTGCTTTTCAAATATTTACCCCATTCTCTTTTTAAATGATGTGTCAATCTATCTTGTTTGCTAATCACAGTGAAGCATCCAATGGTCCAATAGGCCAGGTTCAAAAATTTTCCTTCTCTCCTCCTCTTTGGTTCTTCTAGTAAAAATCCTTGGTTTTTGTTTTCCTTTAACCACAGTGAAATCCCCAAGTCTCACTCACCCATCAACTAGCTGTTTTGCTCTCAGTCCTGATGACACTAAGTTGTTATTGCTGTTCCTGGCTCTGCAGAAAACACTGCTGCTCACACCCTACCCCATTCACAGTCTCCCTTGTCGACCCCAGTCCCCCAAATCCTATTCCCGTCTCCCTCTTTCCCAACACAACCCCGATTCCCCAGGGCTCGAGCACAACGTGGCCGGAAAATCTCTGGAGAGCCCTCTCGCGAGCTTTCCGGCAGCCTCCACCCCTCGCGGGATTCACCAAAGTCCCGCAAGGCGCCCCATTTGGAACTCCGCCCAAAAGGGACAGGACAAAATGGCGACCCTGGAACTAGGTCTTAAACCCACTTAAGACCTACCTACCCAGGAGCTACCAGCATCTCTTCATTCTCCGGCCTTCCCAGGGAGGTTGCATCCAGGGGCCATCAGTGCTTAATGGCAACGGAGGGCCTCCCAGGTCATTGGAGACTCCAGGGTGGTCAGGGTCAGTGCAGGGTGGCTCCCTGGCCCTCCTTCCCGGATCGTGGGTACCATGGCACAGCCCAGCTGGCACCTTGGCACTGCCACCCTGGCACTGACTAGGTGCCTGAGTGGCACTGCCAAGCTGGCTGGAGCACTGCCCAGGTGTCAGTGCAAAGGTGCCCAGGTGACAGGGTGGCACTGCCAAGGTTCAGGGCCCGAGGGGGGGGAATGTCCATGAAAGGAGGGTGGAGGGCGGCTTGAAAGATGGGGGTGTGTAGGGCAGGGTGTGCAGGTAAGTAAGGAGGTTTGGGGGGGGGGGTGCTGGGTGGGGGTCCTGGAAGGGAGGAGGTGCAGTAAGGGTCTTGGGGAGCCTCCCAGAGACCCCATAGCAGGGTGTCCTCACTTGTGGGATGAGGGGTTTGGGGTTGTGCCCATTTGTGTGGGGGTGACATTGCTCAAGGGTGGGGGACCCACAAGCTCACCTAGAGATCAGGGCACACTTTCAATATGGCGGCCTGATCGTGGAGTTCAGCTCCCCAGTGCTAAAAAAATTCTAAGTGTGGGTTAAACCGGTGAGAAACTCCCACGGGTCCAAAAAAGTGACCGAGTGTCATTGAATAGCGGTGGAGAACTCGCCAGCAGAGCGGCGGGAAACTCCCTGAAAAACCAACCACAAACGAACTGAGAAATATTTTGGGAGAATTGCGCCCCCAGTCTCCCCCAATAATGCCCCATTTTCTGCACTATCCAGAATATTAATCTTTAATTCCTAGTCCCTCAAGGACATTCCAGGAGAGGTGATAACCCTAATTGCTCACGGTTAATCCTGAAAACGGAGACATTTCAAAGAGTCTAGGAAACACTGAGGCACAGTTTAATTCTTGAACATATGCTCTCATTGTTTACTGAGTTCATTGATGTGCAGATGGATTTAGTTTTAATTTTCCATACTAATGAAATATAGTAACTATACTTTAAAAAGCTTACATTCTTACATCAAACAAATAGAGAATTTATGATTCTTCTTATTCTGCAGTATGTTGATAGGTCCTTCATGTTATGTGCAATTAGATGATCGTATACGATGAATGTTCAGCATCAATAAAGTTAAAGAGCATACATTACAGTATGAAGAGAAGTCTTGTGTAATCCAAGAGGTGCAGAAGATACCCATTGAGACTGCTTTATATATGCAATATCAATTAGGCTAAACATGCTTACATATCACTACAAACAAAAGCCAGTCAAATACTACAGCTTCCGCTTCCTCCCAATTCATCACATACGGAGGTGCTGGGCCTTTGCATTTTATGTCACACAGATTGTTTTTTGCAACCTTATGAATTAGTTTAAATGGCCTGAAATAATATCCACAGAACAACCCAATTCTTGACACACTTAAGATTGCTTCTGAAGGGAACTCTGAAAAACAGCTATTTATTTGCAAAAGTTCTGTTTATCAAATCTAAATGGGGAATAGAAATATTCTATCGGATGACTGTACCATGACTAACTATATCATCCAGCAAGTATGGTTGATAAAATACCCACAAAGTTGTCAAAAATAACTGACTGCTACAAAAACAGAGGGGAACAAAATTTTAATTCATAAAGATAAATAGGTAATAATAAACCACTTAATTTGCTGTAAATTAGTGATTTACTTTCTTCCCCACCTACATCTTGCACTTATTGCATTGTTGAATTTAAAATGCAAGAAAAACCTCAAGTATAAAAGAAACACTTAGCATTCATATGGTTCTTAGTCATAACCCAATGCAAACTAAAAATAAAAAAGATAGTACTTAAGGTGGGGGGGGGGGGAAATAACAATTTAAGGCAGACGTCATACTTACTCTTTGCCTAAAATAGTCGATGTGGAACAGCCCAGGGACTTGCTTGCGGAAACACTGCTGGCACAAAGATTTTTCTTCGTTGACAGATCAAGCACTCCATCTGGAAAAAGAAGCACAGATGTCAAAAAGCCCAGACTGACAGATTGATGCAGGAGTGGGCGCACATTTCTTTGGAACTGCCTACAAGCCTGCCTAAAATAGTAAGAAAATGAAATTAGCAAGAAATAAAAATCGAATTCTTCATTTCAAGTGAGAAGCCAACAAAGGTGTACTTTACCTGAATGCTCATAGTATTCGGAATAAGGTACATGAGTTGGTGGCGCAAATCATTGCAAATGACTATGATTTAGTGGCCATTGCTGAAACATGGTTAAAGGATGGTCATGACTGGGAGTTAAATATCTGAGGGTATCAAACTATTCGGAAGGACAGAGTGGATGGTAAGGGAGGTGGTGTAGCTCTGTTATTTAAGGATGACATCCGGGGAATAGTAAGGGATGGCATCAGTGCTATGGAGGATAAGGTTAAATCCATTGGGGTGGAAATCAGGAATAGTAAGGCAAAAAAGTCACTGATAGGAGTAGTCTATAGGCCACCAAATAGTAACATTATGGTGGGGCAGGCAATAAACAAAGAAATAACTGATGCATGTAGAAATGGTGCAGCAGTTATCATGGGGGATTTTAATCTACATGTCGATTGGTTTAACCAGGTCAGTCAAGGCAGCCTTGAGGAGGAAGTTTATAGAATGCATCCGCGATAGTTTCCTAGAACAGTATGTAATGGAACCTACGAGGGAACAAGTGGTCCTAGATCTGGTCCTGTGTAATGAGACAGGACTGAATAATGATCTCATAATTAGGGATCCTCTCGGAAGGAGCAATCACAATATGGTGGAATTTAAAATACAGATGGAGGGTGAGAAGGTAAAATCAAACACTAGTGTTTTGTGTTTAAACAAAGGAGATTACAATGGGATGAGAGAAGAGCTAGCTAAGGTAGACTGGGAGCAAAGACTTTATGGTGAAACAGTTGAGGAACAGTGGAGAACCTTCCAAACGATTTTTCAGTGCTCAGCAAAGGTTTATACCAACAAAAAGGAAGGACGTTAGAAAGAGGGAAAATCGACCTTGGATATCTAAGGAAATAAGGGAGAGTATCAAATTAAAGGAAAAAGCATACAAAGTGGCAAAGATTAGTGGGAGACCAGAGGACTGGGAAATCTTTAAGGGGCAACAGAAAGCTACTAAAAAAGCTATAAAGAAGAGTAAGATAGATTATGAGAGTAAACTTGCTCAGAATATAAAAACAGATAGTAAAAGTTTCTACAAATATATAAAACAAAAAAAAGAGTGGCTTAGGTAAATATTGGTCCTTTAGAGGATGAGAAGGGAGATTTAATAATGGGAGATGAGGAAATGGCTGAGAAACTGAACAGGTTTTTTGGGTCGGTCTTCACAGTGGAAGACACAAATAACATGCCAGTGACTGATAGAAATGAGGCTATGACAGGTGAGGACCTTGAGATGATTGCTATCACTAAGGAGGTACTGATGGGCAAGCTAATGGGGCTAAAGGTAGACAAGTCTCCTGGCCCTGATGGAATGTATCCCAGAGTGCCAAAAGAGATGGCTAGGGAAATTGCAGATGCACTAGTGGTAATTTACCAAAATTCACTAGGCTCTGGGGTGGTCCCGGCGGATTGGAAATTGGCAAACGTGACACCACTGTTTAAAAAAGGAGGTAGGCAGAAAGTGGGTAATTATAGGCCAGTGAGCTTAACTACGGTAGTAGGGAAGATGTTGGAATCTATCATCAAGGAAGAAATAGCGAGGCATCTGGATAGAAATTGTCCCATTGGGCAGACGCAGGATGGGTTCATAAAGGGCAGGTCGTGCCTAACTAATTTAGTGGAATTTTTTGAGGACATTACCAGTGCGGTACATAATGGGGAGCCGATGGATGTGGTATATCTGGATTTCCAGAAAGCCTTTGACAAGATGACACACAAAAGGTTGCTGCATAAGATAAAGATGCATGGCATTAAGGGTAACGTAGTAGCATGGATTGAGGATTGGTTAATTAATAGAAAGCAAAGAGTGGGGATTAATGGGTGTTTCTCTGGTTGGCAATCAGGAGCTAGTGGTGTCCCTCAGGGATCAGTGTTGGGCCCACAATTGTTCACAATTTACATAGATGATTTGGAGTTGGGGACCAAGTGCAATGTGTCCAAGTTTGCAGACGGCACTAAGATGCAGAAGAGATTCACTAGGTTAATCCCAGAGCTGAAGGGGTTGGATTACGAGAGGTTGAGTAGACTGGGACTGTACACATTGGAATTTAGAAGGATGAGGAGGGATCTTATAGAAACATATAAAATTATGAAGGGAATAGATAGGATAGATGCAGGCAGGTTGTTTCCACTGGCGGGAGAAAGCAGAACTAGGGGGCATAGCCTCAAAATAAGGGGAAGTAGATTTAGGACTGAGTTTAGGAGGAACTTCTTCACCCAAAGGGTTGTGAATCTATGGAATTCCTTACCCAGTGAAGCAGTTGAGGCTCCTTCATTAAATGTTTTTAAGATAGAGATCAATAGTTTTTTGAAGAATAAAGGGATTAAGGGTTATGGTGTTCGGGGCCGGAAAGTGGAGCTGTGTCCACAAAAGATCAGCCATTATCTCATTGAATGGCGGAGCAGGCTCGAGGGGCCAGATGGCCTACTCCTGCTCCTAGTTCTTATGTAAGCCATCAGTTGTGCAAGACAATTTCATGATTATTGCTTTCTTAAGACACAAACAAGCTAATCTCACCCAAAAAAAACTCCACAATTTCAATGCTAGCAAGTTAACAGTAACCAAACATTAGAATGGATTGCTCCTGGGGTAAATTTGTTGCAGCGTGATCATTTCTTTTCAAAGCAGCAATGCCAGCCTCTTTTCTAATGAAGCAGCTGTTTTCAGGAACCAGACCTGCTGTTAACACTCAAAATGGTTCCCTAATTACATAATCGCTCCTTCCACTTTCAACACTTCTCAATAAATACATTCCATAAGTATGTGGAGATATTGTATATGCTTCCCTTCCTCCAACTTGAATTCCAGTTCAATTATGCAAGGTTATCCGTATTATTTTGATTAGCTCAATCGATGCAAAGTATGGGTAGCACCACACTATAGCTGGGATTCCAAATTAAAAACAATGACAATCTCAAAACTTATCCTTAGACACCCCACTAAATACTTCACACACTCCAACATAATTGTTCTAACAAGTATGCTCTGTTTTCTTCTGAAGATTTGACCTAAATTCCCATAATGTCAGTTTGATCACTTTTTAAAGTGGAGTTTAATCAGATGTCTTTGGAATTCTAGATACAAGTGGCTTCTTCCATTGGATACTTTGGGTGACACTTAGTTAGAAATGCTAAAGAGGTTCATCCTTTTTTAATCCACAATGCTTTCTATTTAATAAGTTTTGATTTAACAGACAAATCCTCAATTTTCTTCATCATACATTCCCGTATTTTACAAAGGATAGTGGAAACACTACAACAGTTCTATAGTTTTCCATACCTGTTTTTGAAAAGTCATCAAGTCAGCCTGTTACTAATCAGCTGATCCGTGAAATATGAATAGAGTTTTTTTTAGAGGTACTGAAATAATTTCTCACCATTAGGTTTTACCACTACAGCTGTACACTTCTGAATCACTCTTTGCGCTTCTGACCATTCTCAACATAGTAAAAGTTTCAGGCACCAGAAAACATTTGGTGTAACTAGCCCACCCATCCAGTGTTCCCTTGGTGTATTTCTAATTACCCTGAATCCCATATGTTGACAAGAATCTGTTTAGTTTGTCCTCAAAACCGATTAAGGTTTATATAGTTCAATTGGCAACTGTCCATCTATGTAAGATGATGGACATGCAGCAAATCCACTGAAGATGAGATAGTTTCATAAACTGCAGCCAGCTGATGGCTGAAGAGATTAATTCACGAGGGCTAGGTTCTACAACAAGTGTGACACATAAGGTGGTTATCAGATGTCGGTGTGGATTTTTGTTTTTTCGTGTTGACATCTGTTGTCAAGCCCTTATAACCACTGATCATCATGGTGGCACCATTACCCGGTCACTGGTTAGTGTCTCTCAGGTGTGAAAAAATTATGTTTATGGCCTTTAAGTCATACTTGCAAGCATCCTTGAAGCAAAGCTCTGGGCATCCTGCTGATCTCCTGGCTCTGGCTACCTCACCAGACAGAAAATCTTTAAAAATCCAATCCTTGTTCCTTTCTGTGAAGATGCTCAAGGTCGATAAGTCACTTCTGCTTGATGAGTGCCAGTGTACTTGAGAGATTTGTCTTTGAGAGGACAGTCACACTTAAGAGAAAAACTAACTTTCTGAAAGGCACTAAACCAACGAAAGTTCATTTAAAATATATTTCATACTTTCAAACAAAAAATCAAGAGCCAATAATGAAGTTTCTGGGAATCTAAGACCTACTCTTCATCTTAAATATAATTCATTTGGGTTGCGATTAAACTGTGCAGAACATTTTGACCATTTAGATTAAATACTGAGAAGTATGTTTGCATTCTTAGGGATCCCTCTTGTAGATAGCCATCCACGAAAAATAAACTGTTAGCCCTGAGAATTCTGTGTCACATTCATAGATGAGAATAGATTAGAAGTTCTTGTTTTAAGTGGCCTGCCTTTAAGTTATTTCATTTTGAAGTTGGTTTTGTTTTAGGTCAATTTTTCCCAATTAAGTTACGATTTCAACTTTAGAGTTGTTTTGTACCACCTCCATGAACGCATCAATGCCGCCGGCTTTCCTTGCATGCAGGTGATTGCAGTTCATCGCCGCCTGTCTTCATTGGCGCATGTATCATCGCTACCTATTGTCACTGCGCAGTGCATGTCATCACACAGCTGGCATCATTACCTCCTACTGTCATCACACAGCACATTATCACACTGAGTGTCATTACACATCAGGTCCCTTCATGTAAGGTCGGGTCCTGTGCCTCTATCCGCACCATTGTTCAGGAAGATGTCTGTGCTGTACAAGAGGTAACATCAATTAAAAAAAGCCAAAAGAATCGAAAGCTGGAGTTGTTTTCTCAGGCCAAAAATTGGATTTAAATTTTGGAATGCCTGCTATGGGTGAGACTTTTAATTTACTTTTAAACATGAACCAGTAATGTCCAGTAAGTGCTGGTAGTGTGCCTGCCGCTGTAAAGAACATAGAACATACAGTGCAGAAGGAGGCCATTCAGCCCATCGAGTCTGCACCGACCCACTTAAGCCCTCACTTCTACCCTATCCCTGTAACCCAATAATCAGAGTCTGCACATTCTCCCCGTGTGTGCGTGGGTTTACTCCGGTTTCCTCCCACAGTCCAAAGATGTGCAGGTTAGGTGGATTGGTCATGCTAAATTGCCCTTAGTGTCCAAAATTGCCCTTAGTGTTGGGTGGGGTTACTGGGTTATGGGGATAGGGTGGAGGTGTGGGCTTGGGTAGGGTGCTCTTTCAAAGAGCCGGTGCAGACTCGATTGGCTGAATGGCCTCCTTCTGCACTGTAAATTCTATGATACACTTTTTACAGAATTATGAGGACCAGATCGTGGAAATTGACACGGGTGTCTGAAGAGGGACATAGTAATTCTGATGAACCGGATGAGGCTATTTGTCTCAAAGGAAAAATGCCAAAAGTTGGCACTAAAGTGACATACTTGCCAGAAGGGGCCAGTCAGTGGAAGGATGCAACTATCATTGGTAGAGCAGGAAAGGCACTGGAAAATATAAAAACTGGTTGAATGCACAAGATAAAGGGGGGGGGGGGGGGGGGGGGGGGGGAAGAGGAGAGAGAGAAGGAGGTTAGGCCCATGGATTGGGAACATGAAGCACAAACATGGAGAGCACAGAAACATAATGTCAGTTCAGACAGTAGGGTCTGGTAGTAAACATGCCCATAGGAAGAGATCAAGAACTGTTGATAGAACATCTCATAATAGGAGGGGCAGATCAAGCAGCAGCTATTCAGAACGAGATATAAGGCAGGATAGAGGGCGCAGCTTAACAAGGTCAAGAAAAGGAGTGGCACAAGGTGCAGAAACCCATATGATCAAAAAGTCTTCGAGATTTCCAACAAATTAGATGATAAATTAATGAAAGATGCAAAACAACAAAACTGCAAAGTTGGAAAGAATTGGGGATGTACACTAAGGTCTCAGATAAGGGACAATGAGTTCTATCTCATAGATGAAAATGCACAGAAAGGAGCTTCCTGATGGAAGGCCAAAGCCAGATTGGTGGAACAAGGTTTTGAAGAAAACTTGGGTGACCAAGGTAGATTCACCTGCGGCAAGAAAGGTAATTTCAAAAATCACCTTGGCTCTGCTATCCACAGGTGTTTGGGAATGCAAGTCGATAGATATTAAAGCTGCTTACTTACAGGGACATGAGCTTCAAAGAGAAATTTTTCTTTGTCCTCCAAAAGAGGCGCCAAACACAGAAAGGGTATTCTGGAAGTTAAATAAATGTGTATACGGGTTAACTGACGCCTCCAGAGTTTGGTATTTCTCGCAGGTCAGTTTTGTTAAAGTTGGAGTGTCTTCAGTTTGAAAGCAGACCATGTGATCATGGAGGGAAACGTCGGGCCATCTGCAAAACGCATGTAGATGATTTTTTGTGGGGTGATAGTAACAAATTTGAAAATACTGTTATTAATGGGCTGAGAACGGAGTTCAAGATTGGAAGTCAGGCCTCTGGTGCATTCATTGGGTTAGAAATGATGCAGAGTGGTTCACATGTCCAGCACCACTTGACTCAGAGTCGCAACACAGTTCACATTAACATTTAAATTTTTTAAAATCCAAGTCTTTGGTCTTTGGCTGCCAATAACCACAGTCACCAGGTTTGTAAAAGTATATGGCGGGAAAAAAGAGGAACTCCGAAGTTTAATTGGGCAGCTGAATTGGTTAGCTAGATAAACAAGACCGGACACCAGTTTTGATGTTTTAGAACTAAGCGCAAAAATGAACGATCCCAAAGTTCAAGAAAATGTTTGACCAAACAAAACATTGGCAACCTTTAAATTGGAGAATTATGTTTTGAAATTCCCATCTTTAGGTGATATTAAAAAAGTGAAACGGTTTGTGATGCATGCTAATCTTTGCGGTGGCTATTTCAGTGCGGGAGGATAGGTCCTTTGGGAGAATGTCCAATCTATGAAAAGCGTAAATGAGAAGAGATTACAAAATGCGAGCGTAAAATAGATGCTAGAGAACAGTGTTACAAACCCCTGGACTAGTGTGGGGTCAATTCCAGCACCACTTGACTCGGAGTCGCAACAAAGTTGACATTAACATTTAATTTTTTTTAAATCCAAGTCTTTGGCCTTTGGCTGCCAATAACCACAGTCACCAGGTTTGTAAATTTAAACACAATTAACTTTTACTATTAACAGTACTTACAATTAAATAGGCAAAAAATACAACTGGTTAACTATCTTATTTCTAACCCCTCCCCCCATCTTTAACTCGCCCACCCTCTACACACACATCAGAAACAAACAGGGGAAAGAGGGGTGTAAAGAATAAGACTAAAAGTAAAAGAATAAGAGTCTTTGTTTCAGATGGACGCCTTCCAGTTAGATTCTTTCTTCACTCTAGGTCTACAATTGGATGCTAGCTTTGCCTTCAGTCTGTAATGGTTTTCACTGCGGACTCATCAGGGTTTAAAGACTCAGACAGTCGGCAGCAGAGCAGAGAGCTGCTTCCACTTTCTCTGTAGCTTCTGTAAATTCACAAAAACAGGAAGCAGCCGACATTTGACAGAAAGAGACAGAGAGCAACACAGCATCCCCTTTTGGAGTCCAGAAGATTTCTGCTGGGTCCTCTGGAAATCCCCCCTGGCAGGACCCAATTGCTATCTGTTGCCAGGCAGGATACGTTTTTTGGCCAATCCATTGGCCACCAGAATACATCCAATCTCTCGGATGCCATAAAGTCTAAGTTCTCCTGCTCTAAATCTAAAACGTCAAAGCACAGAGTACTATTTTGAAACTTCTGAGCTTCTCACTTCCTCTGCTACCAATTATCTGACTGTCTGAGGAAATAAGGAGCTAGCTCAAAGAAGTTATTCAAAATTGTTAAAGAGGGGCATCTTGATTGATTGATATTTATTGTCACATATACTGAAGTACAGTATTTTTCTGCGGCCAAGGGAACGTACACAATATGTACACAGTAGACAGACGAATAATCAACAGAGTACATTGACAAATGGTACATCGACAAATAGTGATTGGTTACAGTGCAGAACAAGGGGCCGAACAAAGCAAATACATGAGCAAGAGCAGCATAGAGCGTCGTGAATAGTGTTCTTACAGGGAACAGATCAGTCCGAGGGAGAGTCGTTGAGGAGTCTTGCAGCTGTGGGGAAGAAGCTGTTCCTATCTCTGGATGTGCGGGTCTTCAGACTTCTGTATCTTCTGCCTGATGGAAGGGTCTGGAAGAAGGCAAAGCCTGGGTGAGAGGGATCTCTGATAATGCTGTCTGCCTTCCTGAGGCAGCAGGAGGGGTAGACAAAATCAATGGGAGGATGGCAAGTTTGTGCGAGTTCACCACACTGCAGTTTCTTGCAATTTTGGGCTGAGCAGTTGCCATACCAAGCTGTGATGCAGACGGATAGGATGCTCTCTATCGCACATCTGCAGAAGTTTTAGAAATACCGAATTTCTTTAGCTCCGTAGAAAATAGAGACGTTGTTGGGATTTCTTGACTGTTGCATCAACGTGAGTGGACTAGGACAGACTGTTGGTGATGGTGACCCCCAGGAACTTAAAGCTATCGGCCATCTCCACTTCGGAGCCATTGATGTAGACGGGGGTGGGGGGGCTGTCATACTACGCTTCCTGAAGTCGATGATCAGTTCCTTGGTCTTTCCAACATTTAGTGAGAGGTTGTTTTCAGTACACCATGCAACCAAGTGATCTATATCCCTCTGTAGTCTGATTCGTCGTTGTTTGAGATACGACCCACCACAGTCGTATAATCTGCAAATTTATAGATTGAGTTTCCTGTAAGGAAATTCGTTTCCTGTATTCCCCAGTGGTGGAGTTAGAATTAGAGCTTTAATTGTTTAATAGGTCACACTTATTGTTTGATTGACTGAACACACACACACATACATACACACACATATATACATATATATAAATAAAATACAGGTGGCACTGTGGTGTTGGAGAAGTGATTGTAGAACACAATAAAATCCAAGTTGAAGAAGTCAAGACTTGCTTTCTAGTTCTTTTTACAGAGATACCAAGGGAGCTTAACAGTGCAACTACATAAACGTTGGCTGAATACGGGTGTCAATCTGTGATGCCAACACAACCAAGTGGTAACAGAAGCAGAAATATTGGCAGTCTATTCAAGAGATGTTGCTTCCTTGTAAATGAAACAAAAAACTGCATGCATATAGCTCCACTACATTGTCACTTGATCTTAATACATATTTTATCGGAGGGCCACTACACTACAATCAGGAATAAGATTCTTCTCCTTTACTAAACCCAATTCAAATTAAATCAGCATACAGCAGGACTCAAACCTGGATAATTTTCCGTCTGCATTATTCAGTTACATGCTGCCTTCATTTTAATATTCTCACAGTATCTTTTCCTCTAATTATACGAGACACTGGTGTATTGTTGGGAGTACACCATAAAACACAAATACAAGTTAGAATTGGTCTTGAACCTCTTTAAAGAGTATGACACAAAATGAGGGGAGGTGCCTAGGTTATAAGCAGCACTTTGGAAGGAAGGGAGGTTCAAGAATAAAGAGAAAAAAGATTTTACAACAAAACAGTTAAATGCAAATATAGAACCTCACTTTGAAATGTTACAATCTCTGATTTTAGGATTTTTAGCGATAAATCATTTGAAATATACTTTTTACAACAACACTGCAATACAAAACACGAGGATGCAACACCCATGCAGCTCCAAAAAGCCAGTCTTCAAAGAGGGTTGATAGGAAGTGGACTCTAGCTTAAAAAAAAAATCAGGCTTACAAAATCACAATATTTGATCAGAATGTCCAGCCTATTTATCACCTCAGTGGAAACTATTGTAAGCAAAATAAATTGATGACAGAAAATCAGTTAGAAGACTGTTATTGTAGCCTTACCTTGATTGTCTGATTCAGAATTAGACTTTTTGACAGTTAGATCCAAAGGTCTATCTTGGTCATCCATAAGAAGTTTGCTTAAAACAGGATTTAGAGCACTGGCAGCCAGCACAGGCGTTTTAGATGCACTTTGGTCCTTAGTGCTGGTGAGTACTATAGAGTCCTGAGAAGTGCTAGTTTTTGAGGTATATTCAGCAGCAAATTGCCTGATCATTCGATGCATAATATCACGAGCCACTAAAGGAATACTGGGATCCACAACCCATGGGCTGTCTGCAAAGGAGATAAAAGAAATGTTTTTCATTTTAAAGGAAGTACACGGATATTCTCATTCAAGGTGGTCAAAGAGGGTTGAAAATCTCTCCCCAAGATGGAAGCTAGAATATCCAGCAGTTGATAAACTTTGTGGCTATTCCACTGACTCACAAGTCCCTCTCTTACCTGTCTCATTTCTCTTTACTTTCTATATCCTAATTGAACCTGTTACCAGTATTATAGAATTAAAAGCAAATTAAAGGATACTGGAATCTGAAACAGAAAAAGACAATACTGGACAAACAAATGGCAAAGAGTCACCCAGACTCGAAGCATGAGCTCCCATCTCTCTCCACAGATGCTGTCAGGCCTGCTGAGATTGTCAAGTATTTTCTGTTTTTGTGATTGTAGAATTTGTTGTTTTATCTGACATGTGTGTCCAAATGAGAGAAAAGTCTTTCAATATAAACATCTTAAAATATCTGTTCAATTAGTTATTCAAACTAGCCACTTTTCGGACACATTTAATCTTTTATCTGCCTGAACCTTCAAAGAGATAGTTGGAGTTAATTACTCCTGTGATGAATGTAAGAAATTGGTACATAAATTGTATTGTACATCTGTTGTTGGAAGATTTTTAAAAGCCTGGGTTTGGGAATAAATTTGTTGCAGTAATATTATAAAAGAATCTAGGTCAAGGTATCTAGATTGTGTGTCTGTTAAAACTGTAATTAAGAGGTTGTAAAGGGTGAGGCATGATTGATTCTAACCATTTACTTCTTTATATATTGACAGCTAATGGAAAATGTTATGATTGCTGGGGATTCCATGAAGAGTATATAATTTAGGAGGGGTTGCATTTAGTCCTAGCTATGCAGGTCATGTGACTTCTTAGTGGGATATATATGATATATTTAAGGGGAGGAGACAATTCTCACTTTAGAGTCATAGACGTTTAATGCACAGGAAAGGCCCTTTGGTTCCTCGTGTCTGCACCACCTAAGTATTCTAATCCCATCTTCCAGAAGCTAGCCTGTAACCTTGTATTCCTCAGCATTGGAAGTGCACATCTGAATGCTACTTAAATGGTATAAGTATCTCGGACTTCCGTTGCGAGCCATGAGCTGAGCAGTCGCATGAAATGTGGCTCCCTCCAAGAAACTCTCATTAGACCCTATTAACCTGACAAGCGGGGACCAAAAGTACGAAAAAGTTTTCCAACATAACCCTCACTCACTACCCAACCGACTGGGATGCCAGCAAACCAGGAGCCAGGCTGCAAGCCCAGCAAGAACAAAGAGCGAAGACCCCAACGCCAAAACAGGGAAACCGGCGTGGCAACCCAGCAGGATCACCAACGCTGGCCCAATCGTCAACGGAGAAGCTGATGGAATTTATCTCCACAGTGCTCCAAAAACAGACAATACAGAGGACCTCATATCGACAATGAAGTCGGCAATAGAGGCCGCGCTGACCCCCATAAAGGGAACATTGGACAGGGCAGAGCGGAGACTGAAGGCCCAGGAGGCGGCCATGCGGAACCTGGAGAAAGCAGCCACTGACCTGGCCGAGTGGATCGCCTCTCTTGAAGCAGAGGTTGCACGGTTGCCGACAACCCAAAAAGCACTAAAGGGGAAGGTAGATGACCAAGAAAGCAGGGCCTGGCAGCAGAACCTTTGAATCGTCAGTTTATCGGATAGCGTAGAGGGTAGGAACCCACCGGAATGTATTTCTAAGATGCTAGGAAATTTGATCGGGGAGGAGGGCTTCGCTCACAGGCCTCTCCAAGAGAAACCCAAGTCAGGGGAACCTGCACGGGAAATATTAGTGAAGCTCCACAAATTCCAGGACAAGGAACGGGTTCTGAGGTGGGCGAGGAGCACGTGGACGTGCAAGTGGAGGGACACACCATCCGCATTTACCAGGACATTGGAGGCGACCTGTCCAAGCGCCGGGCAGACTTTAACGGGGCCAAACCACACTGTTTAAAAGCAAAGTGCGATTCGGTATATTGTACCTGGCAAGACTATGGGTCATGTACAACGATAAAGAGAACTATTTCAATACGCCGGAGGAAGCAAACAAGTTTATATAATAGAACGGAATTGGAAAGAAACAGTGTGGACTTGCACGAACTGGGGGAGGAGTGGGAGGCAACTGTACTTGGGGACTTGAAGGGGGGGAAATTAGACAGATTTGGTACAAAAAGATCCATTTCCAGGGGGAGCCACCACACTAGCGAACAAACTGGTGCACAGAAATAAAAAGAGAGGGGGCTTCAGCGTGTCTCCTAAAAGGGAGGAAGCGCCAAGCAGGAGAGGGGGTAAAGATTCACTTCCCGCAGTAATGAGAACTCATGTGGATCAGCAAAGGGTTAAAACTGCTAGACAGGCAGCAGAAATGGCAGATGATTTTGAATTAGTTCATAAATCAAGGTTTGGTTTTCAACACCAATTTCAATCTGTGAAGATTAGAAAGTGATGAAATGAGAAATCCACAGGTGGTCAAGGCAAAGGAGGTCTAGTTGAAAATATTACAGAGATTTTGTCTCGGGTTAAAAAGGAACTTATGACGGTGGAAGAGAGAAAAGAAAACTTAAATGTTTTCATTGTAATAAATTTGGACACACAACATCACAGTGTTGGTGGTTTATAAAAAGTACTGGGAAGGCAGACTGTTTAAACAGGATAAGCTAGTGGGATTTATGAAAGTGAAAAAAAAATCACGGTTGCAGCTGAAAAGGTGCAAAACAATATACAGCCTGTTCAGAGGTTGGCTGATGAAGTGTCAGATCATTTTAAAGATTTTATTTTTCAGTGTACGGTTTATTAATGTGTACAAGGTGTAAAACGTAAGGAGACTAACATCTTAAGGACTACAGGAAAAAGTCAATGAGAGATAAGGAGATATGTAATTCAGAAGGAGTATTGGCAGAAAAGGTGGTAATATGTGGCACTACTGGTGAAGTGAGTAGTATTCAATTATGTACGGCAAGGTTAGAGATTCCAGTGAAAAGTGGTGAAGTGGTGGTCGGAGTAATAGAGAAATTACCTTTTTCCAGAAGTACAATTTATCATAATACTCCCATAAATAGGACAAAAAAAATACAAGAAATGAACTGAAACCTAGCAATATTGGTTGTATCAATACAGTAGTCACATGGAGCTTCACAGCTCCAGGGTCCCAGGTTCGATTCCCGGCTGGGTCACTGTCTGTGTGGAGTCTGCACGTCCTCCCCCTGTGTGCGTGGGTTTCCTCCGGGTGCTCCGGTTTCCTCCCACAGTCCAAAGATGTGCGGGTTAGGTGGATTGGCCATGCTAAATTGCCCGTAGTGTGCTAATAAAAGTAAGGTTAAGGGGGGGTTGTTGGGTTACGGGTATAGGGTGGATACGTGGGTTTGAGTAGGGTGATCATGGCTCGGCACAACATTGAGGGCCGAAGGGCCTGTTCTGTGCTGTACTGTTCTATGTTCTATGTTCTATGGTCTCTAAATTTTATTACAGAAAATTATCAAAGCATAATACCCACAGTAAAATTATACATACTGTCACTGTTCTGGTTTGCATGTCGTGTTATTGCAAAATAAAATTTCTTGGCAGTTGAAGTCGAAGTCAAAGGCTAGTGCTGTGTTATTCTGCCACTTTCCATAGACAAAAATGATCATGTAATGAAACAGATATCTGAAACAAAGTCGGAGAAGATTCTTTGTTCATTTACTGGGCCCGCTTAAATTGACCTAGCTATCTGGGAAAGCAGAAACACTACCTCAGCTATGAGAGTTAAAAATATGTACAGTCAATTAGAAAAGGAAACCCAGAATTATAGACCAATCAGTTTAACATTGATGGTAAGAAAAATAATGGAACCAGAGTGAAGGGGAGAATAGAAGAACATCTAAAAATGAATATAATAATAATGATATGGATTTCAAAATTGAAAATGTTGCTTGACCAAGCTACTGAGTGTTGTGAAGAGGTAACAGAGTAGACAATGGTAATGCAATAAATGTAATTTACCTGGCTTTCCAAAAGCCCTGCAATAAGGTGGCCCATAATAGATAAACTAATACGGTCAGAGAATGTGGAGTCAGGGGACAAGTGTCAGAATGGATTACCATCTGGTTTCAGGGCCGAAGGCGGCACTAAAGGGTAGCTATTCAGAGTGGCAGAAGTTAGAAGATGATGTTCCACAACGATCAGTGCTGGGAACACTGCTGATAACAATTTACATTAATGATTTGGGCTTTGAAACCAAAAACACTATTTCTAAATTTGCAGGTGACACCAAATTGGGGAGGAAACGGACAGTCAATACTGAGAACAGAAACAAATTACAGGAAAGCATTATAAACTTGCAGAATATGCAAATTATTGGCAAATGAAGTTTCATAGAATCCATGGAATCCCTACGAGTACAAAAGGAGGTCATTTGGCCCATCGAGTCTGCACCGATCCTCCAAAAGAGCACTTTACCTCGGCTCACTCCCCCGCCCTATCCACGTAAGCCGGACAATGATCATGGCCAATCCAGCTAACCTGCATATCTTTGGGGTGTGGGAAGAAACCGGAGCACCCAGAGGAAACCCACGCAGATATGGGGAGAAAGTGCAAGCTCCACACAGTGAGCCAAGGCCGGAAATGAATCTGGGTCCCTGGCGCTATGAGGAAGCAGTGCTAATCAGGAAGTTCAACACAGATAAATGTGAGATAGCACATTTTGATAGCATTGAATTTTACATTTAGTTTGAGGGGGAGAGGAGTGGGTCCAAGACTATGTTTTTAAACTTAAATAAGGGAAATTATAAGGGCATGAAAGCAGAGCTGACCAAATTGAATTGGCAAATTAGGTTAAGGGATAAGTCAATAGAGGTGTGGTGGCAAATATTTAAGAGGATGTTTCAGAATACTCAGAATAGATACATTCAAACAAGTAAGAAAAAGTCCAAGGGAAGGGCACACCATCTATGATTAATTAGAAAGGTTAACGGTAATATCAACCTTATAGAAAAAGCATATAAAGCAATGGCAGGTGGCAGGTCAGAAGGCTGGACCGAATACAAGGAACACAACGGATAACTAAAAGATTAATAAGAAGGGAAAAATTTAAGATAACAAGAGGTCCCTAGACAATAGTATAACAACAGTGTTTCAAAAATATCTTAAAAAGCAAAGGCTAACAAAGTGAGCCTTGGTCCGATAGAAAGCAAGTCTGCAGAGCTGATTATGGAAAACAAGGAGGTGGCAGATGAATTGAACAGGTATTTTGCAGAGGATACAAGTAACATCCCAGAAGCAGCTATAAATCAGGAAATGGAAAACAGGGAGGAGCTCAGGAAAATTACAATCACCAGAGAAGTGGTACTGATTAAATTGTTGGAGCTGCGGGCTGGCATGTGCCCGGGATCTGATGGACATCACCCTAAGCTCTTGAAAGAAGTGGCTAGTGAGACAGTGATGCATTGGTTTTCCAAAACTCCTTAGATTCAGAGATTGGAATATAGAAAATGTAACTCCATTATTCAAAAAGGGAAAAAGACAGAAAACGGGAAACTACAGGCCAGTTAGCTTAATATTTGTCATAAAGAAAATGTTGGAAGCTATTATTAAAGAAGTTATAGCAGGGCACTTGGATAAGTTCAAGGTAATGAGGCAGAGTCAACATGGTTTTGCAAAAGGGAAAATCATGTTTAAGCTACTTATTGGTTTTAAGGGCTGGTTTAGCACACTGGGCTAAATCACTGACTTTTAAAGCAGTCCAAGGCAGGCCAGCAGCGCGGTTCAATTCCCGTACCAGCCTCCCCAGACAGGCGCCGGAATGTGGCGACTAGGGGCTTTTCACAGTAACTTCATTTGAAGCCTACTTGTGACAATAAGCATTTTTTAAAAAAAATTATTTGAGGAAGTAATATGTGCTGTGGATAAGGGGGAACCAGTGGATGTACTGTACTTATGTTTCCAGGAAGCATTTAATAAAGTGCCCCATCAATGGTTATAGCAGAAAATATAAGCTGATGGTGTAGGGGGTGACCTATTAGCAAGGATAGACGATTGGCTGGCCAACATGAAGCAGAAAGTAGACATAAATAGGTCTTTCTCAGGTGGCAAGATCTAACGATGATCAGTGCTGGGGCCTCAGCTGTTTACAATTATATAAATGACATGGCTGAAGGGATAGATGGACGGTTGTCAAATTTTCTCACCACAAAGATAGGTAGGAAAGCAAGTTGTGAAGAGGACATAAGGAAGCTACAAAAAGTTATAGATAGGTGAATTGAGTGTGCGAATATCTGGCAAATGGAGTATAATGTGGGAAAATGTGAAATTGACCATTTTTTCATAGAATTTACAGTGCAAAAGGAGGCCATTTGGCCTATCGAGTCTGCACCGGCTCCTGGAAAGAGCACCCTACCCAAGATTAACACCTCCACCCTGGGACGCTGGAGCTGTGAAGCGATTGTGCTATCCACAATGCTACCGTGCTGCCCCGGCAAGAGAATAATGGAGAAGTATATTTTCTAAATGGCGAGAGGTGATAGAGCTCCGAGATGCAGAGGAATACAAGTGTCTTAGTACATGAATTGCAAATGACTAGTATGCAGGTACAGCAAGTAATTAGGAAAGCTTTTTTTTGGTAAATTATTTTTCCCAATTAAGGGTAATTTAGCGCAGCCAATCCACTTACCCTGCACATCTTTGGATTGTGGGAATGAAACCCACGCAGACAAGGGGAAAATGTGCAAACTCCACATGGACAGTGACCCGGGATCGAACCAGTGTCTTCGGCGCCGTGAGGCAGCAGTGCTACGCCACCGTGCTGCCCGTAATTAGGAAAGCTTAATAGAATGCTATCATTTATTCCGAGGGGAATAGAGTACAATAGTAGAGAGGTTATGTTGCAGTTATTCAGAGCACTAGTGGGACCATATCTGGGGTATTGTGTACAGTATTGGTCACCATGTTTAAGGAAGGATGTAAATATGTTGGAAGAAGTTCAGAGAATATTTTCTAGACTAATACAAGAATGGACGGGTTGTCTTAGGAGAAAAGATTGAACAGGTTTGTATCTGCTGGAGTTCAGAAGAGTAAGAGATGGCTTGATTGAAACACATAAGATCCTGAGGGGTCTTGGCAGGGTGGATGTGGAGAGGATGTTTCCTCTTTTGAGACAATCTGGAACTAGGGGTCACTGTTTAAAAATAAGGGGTCGGTATGTTTTCTCTCAGAGGGTGTGGAACTCTCTTCCAGAAAAGATGATAAAAGCATCTTAAATGCCCTTTGAAATGCCATGGCAAGCCATTCAGTTGTGCAAAACCTCTCGAGTATTTGAAAATCTTTACGCCAGAGGTAGATAGATTCTTGGTAAGCAAGGGGGTGCTAGGTTATCAGGTGTAGGCAGGTTGTAAATTTGAGGTTACTCAAAGATCAGCCAAGGCAGAGCAGAGTGGAGATGAATTGTCCGCTCCTGCTCCTTGTTGATGTGTTCAAATAAGTACAAGAGACGAGGCACAATGTCCACAGCCAGAAGTGCCAAATGGATTATCTCACTCAGCCTACTCCTGAGACTTCATATAACATGAAGAAGCTGAATGCACTGAATATTATAAAGGCCACGAGACATGAAGACCTGTGCACCCAAGCGAGTCATGCCCCTGGTCAACCACAGCCAAGATACTGGCAAATACCAGAGAATTTGGATGGCTGTCCTATTAAGTTCAAATCACTAAAATAGGAAAATCTAAACTGGTCAATCACTGCCCTATCAGCCTCCTGCCCATCTGCAATAAAGCAACAGAAGGTATCATCAACAGAGTGATCAAAAAACACAAATCATTGCTAACCAGTGCTCAGTTCAGTTTATAACAGAACCAACTCAGCCACAGACCTCACCACAACCTTGATCCAAACGTGGGTGCAAGAGTTAAATGTCAGACAAGAGAAACTGCTCTCAACACCAACATTTGACCAAATAAGGTATCATGGAGCCCTGAAAAAAACAAAATCAGGGAGGTTCAGAGGGAAAATTGACATGTCACACTGCAGCAACACACTAGCACCTCCTTCCTCCACACTTCAGCAACAGCAATGATAGGAGTAACATTGGCATGAGAACATCACTACTTACAAGTTATGGATCATGCTGATTTGCACATACATCGGTATTCCTTCACTGTAGCTGAGGTGGCAGCTCCATAAATATCCTCATCCTCAATGTTGAGGAAGCCCCGCATATCAGTGCAACAACCTACAACCACCTTAAACCAGAGGTGCTGAATGGATGATCCAACTTGGCCTCTTCTGGAGGTGCCAGCATCACAAATCCCAATCTTCAGCCAATTTGATTCACTCCACGTGATAAAAAAACAGGTGAAGTCAGAAGATACCGCAGAAGGCTATGGGCTCTGACAATATTCCAGCTATAGTACTGAAGACTTGTGCTCCATCATTGCCGCACCTGATTCAGTACAGCTACAACACTGGCATCTAGCTGCCATGTGGAAAATTGTCCAGTTATGTCCTGTACACAAAACGTAGGGCAGATCCAACCTAGCCAATTACTGCCCATTAATCTGCTCCCGATCATCAGTAAAGTACTGGAAGGGGTCGCTAACAGTGCTATCAAATAACACTTGTTTAGCAATAACACACTCACTGGTGCTCAGTTTGGGTCCTGCCAGGATCATTCAGCTCCTGACCTCATTACAATCTTAGTTCAAATATGGGCAAAATAACTGAACTCCAGGGTAGAGGTGAGTGACTGTCCTTGGCATCAAGGTAGCATTTGACTTGAGTGTGGCATCAAGGAACCCAGGCTAAACTGGAGTCAATAGGAATCAGGGAAAGACTATAATAAGAGCGTAAGATGAAGGAGCAGAAGTAGGCAATTCGATCCATCTTGGCCTCCTCTGGAGGTGCCAGCTCCGCCATTCAATGAGATCATGGTAATGATAATGAGAGAATGATACTCCTCAACTCCACTCTCCAGCCTCATTCCCATGACCCTTGATTCCTTTACTGATTAAAAATATGTCTATCCCAGCCTTTAGCACAGTCAATCACCCAGACTCTACAGTTCTGTGGTAAAGAACTCTACAGATTTACTACCCTCAGAAGAAATTCTTCCTAATCTCGGTTTTAAAATGGATTACCCTTTACTCTGAGATTATGCCCTCTGATCCTGGGCTCTCCTACAAGAAAAAGCATCCTCTGAGCATCTACCCTGTCAAGTCCTGAGAATCCTATATGTCTCAATAAGGTCACCTCTCATTCTTCTAAACTCCAATGAGTACAGGCCCAACCTACTTAACCTCCCCTCATAAAAAATTCCTCCATACCCAGAATCAACCTTGTGAACCTTCTCTGGACTGTCCCCAATGCCAGTACAGTATATCTTTCCTTAGATAATGGGACCAAAACTGTTCACAGTATTCTCCACTGGTTGGAGTCATACCTAGCACAAAGGATGATGGTTGTGATTGCTGGCAGTCAATCTCAGTTGCAAAATATCTCAGCAGGAACCTAGTGTAGTGTCCCAAGCCCAACCATCTTCAGCTGCTTCAACAATGACCTTGCTTCCATCAGAAGGTCAGAAGTGGGGATGTTCACAGGCAATATTCAGCACCATTTCCAACTCGTGCCACACAAGTGCCAGGCAATGAG
This sequence comes from Scyliorhinus canicula, assembly GCF_902713615.1. Lineage (NCBI taxonomy): Eukaryota > Metazoa > Chordata > Chondrichthyes > Carcharhiniformes > Scyliorhinidae > Scyliorhinus > Scyliorhinus canicula. Next base: position 6,431,008 of record NC_052161.1, read on the forward strand.
CAGCTCCAACAAGAGATAATCTAACACCATTGTCCCTTGATATTCAATTGCATTATCATCCCTGAATCCTTGGGGTTACCATTGACCAAAAACGGAACTGGACTAGCCATATCGATTCTTCAAGAGTTAGGATTCCTGCGGCAAGTAACTCGTCTCCGAACAACCCAAAACCTATCCAACGTCTACAAGGCATAAGTCAGGAGTGTAGTGAAATACTCTCCACTTGCCTGAATGAGTACAGCTCCAACAACACTGAAGAAGCTTAGTGAGAGGTGGTGGTGGGACTGGGGAATTGTGTTTATTAGCCATGTTGGCTGGGTTTCGTTGTAGGTTGAGGGGGGGTGGGTGTTATTTACTGAGTTACGTTTACATATGCATTTGTTGTTATAAAATCATAAATGCGTAATAAAATGTAAAAACACTGAAGAAGTTTGACAGCATCCAGGGCAAAGTGGCTCGCTTGATTGGCACCCAATCCACAAGCATTCAATCCTTCCACCACCCTATGCACAGTGGCAGCAGTATTTACCATCTACAAGATGCACTGCAGGAACTCACCAAGGCTCCTTAAACAGCATTTTCCAAACCTACCATCGAGAAGGACAAAGGCAGCAGATACATGGGATTATCATTGACCCCCCTCCAAGCCGTTTACCAACCTGACCTGGAAATCTATCGCCGTTCGTTCACTGTTACTGGGTCAAAATCTTGGAACTCCCTCTCTAACCATAAGGCCATAAGGTACAGGAGCAGAATTCGGCCATTTGGCCCATGGAGTTTGCTCTACCATTCAATCATGGCTGATATGTTCCTCATCCCCATTCTCCTGCCTTCTCCCCATAACCCCTGATCCCCTTGTTAATCAAGAAATCCCCTTATTAATCAAGAACACCAGATTTGTGCTCGAGGTGCTGCTATCTACAAGGCTACAGACCAAGAGCTGGAAGGTGAAATTAGACAGAATAGTTCCATCTTACAACATCAGAACTGAAGAATCAGGAGCAGGTAATTTAGCCTCTTGATCGTGTTCCACCGTTCAATACAATCATAGCTGATCTCATCATGGTCTCAACTCCACCTCCCTGCCCGTTCGCCGTAACCCTCCATCCCATTACGAATTAAAAATCTGTCTAACTCCTCCTTAAGGTAACTCACTGTCCCTGCATCCACCGCACACTGCAATGGCGATTCCACAGATTCACGACCCTTTGGGAGAAGTAGTTTCTCCTCATCTCGGTTTTAAATTTGCTACCCCTTATCCTGAGACTTCGACCTCTCATTCTAGAATGTCCACAAGAGGAAACATCCGCTCCACGTCTACTTTATCCATACCTTTTATCATCTTTTATATCTCCGTTTGATCTCCTCTCATTCTTCCAAATTCTAGACAGTATAGGCCTAAACTGCTCAATCTCTCTTTATAAACAAACCCCTCATCTCTGGAATCAATCTTGTGAAACTCCTTGAACTTTTTCCAATGTCACATCGTTCTTTAAATAAGGGGACCAAAATTGTGCACAATACTCCAGGTACGGTCTCATCAATGCCTTGTACAATGCCGAACAGCAGTGTGGGTGTATCTATGCCACATGGGTTGCAGCGGTTCAAGAACATGGCTCACCACTACCTGCTGAAGGGCAATTAGGGATGGGTAATAAATGCTGGCTTAGCCAGCAACGCCCACGTCACAGAAATTAATTTTTTAAAGGTGAAGTAGCGTTTTAAATGTACTTCTTTGAACTTAGAATACAACATTTGCTTCTCACAATTCGGTCTCCTCCACAATGGGGAGACTAAATGCAGATTGGGTGACCACTTTACGGAATATGTCTGCTCAGTTTGCTGTCTTGACCCCAAGCTTCTGGTTGCCCACCATTTTAATTCTTCACCTTCTCCTGCTGACATCCCTCTTCGGCCTGCTGCAGCGTTCCAATGAAGCTTAATGAAAGCTCGAGGACAGCACTCCATCTTCCGATTAGGCACAGCTTTCTGGACGAAACATTGAGTTCAACAATTTCATACTGTAAGCTCGGTCTCCACATTTTTTTTCTTTATTTTTTGCTTGCACCAACTTCATTGTTTTCTGTGATTTTGCTTTCGAACACAGCTATTCATTATTTTGCCGTTCACTCTGGACAAATCTTTTGTTTCTTTACTACTACCATTCCCATTCTCTGCCCTTTACACCATGAAGTCTTTAGTCATTCAATCTCTCCTGCAGAGGTCGGCATGTGGCACAGTGGTTAGCACTGGGACTGCAGCGCTGAGGACCCGTGTCACTGTCCGTGTGGAGTTTGCACATTCTTCCTGTGTTTGCATGGGTTTCACTCCTACAGCCCAAAGATGTGCAGGGTAGGTGGATTGGTCACGCTAAATTGCCCCTTAATTGGAGAAAAAATACTCTAAATGTATTTTTCAAAATAATCTCTCCTTCCTTTGCCCTTTCAGACGCCTTCCTTTATTTCTTCCTTCCCCTTTTCACTTGCACAAAATCTACTACATTGCTAACCTCCTTCAGCACCTGAAATATTAACTGTTTCCCTCTCCACATGTCCATGATTTGCCACAACCGCTGAACATTTCCAGAATTTTCTCTTTTCAGAAATGACGGTACTTGCTTGAATAAACTCTTCACCTCAAAGGTTTTCCTTCACTGAGTGACTAAAAGTTGGAAAAAGCAATTGCTGAATTATATAATTAAAGATAGTTTCTATTGTGAATATTCCATTGTGAATGTTCACCACCGAGGGTCTATCAAACACTTACCATCCACCTTACCACGATGACATCAACTAATACTTAAATTCAAATCATAGAATGCAAAGAACAAGATTTGCCGAATGCAAAGAACAAGATTTGCCATCTGTGGCAAGTGATACAGAGTTAACTTTTCAGGTAATGACCCTAGGTCAGAACCAGTTCAGACAAATGGACATGAAACTGAAATGTTCACTGTTTCTCTCTCACCATGCTGCCAGACCCGAGTATTTCCAGCATTTTCTGTTATTTCAGATTTCCAGTATCTGCTGTAGTTAGCTCCCCATTGGTTGACTTAGTAAGAAGTTCCTTTTACTGCCGAGGCATCAAATAACTATTAATGTTATAAGATTCAGCCAATAGTTTTCACATAATTCTATCCTGGAATGAAATGGAAGAACTTCCTAAAAGACGAGCTTTCAAACCAGGCAATCCAATTATTTTGTGAAGTACTTGGAGGGTACAGAAACAAAACAACATAGAATGCAACTCCAACGGTTACCAATTCACAAGAAGCAAAACATGGTTCCATCACAGCAGCTTCTCTAAATGACTTACCTTTTCTCTGAAAGACAGCATTGAGAAATTCTTCTGCTTGTTTTTCTAAACGGTTAATTTTGGCCTGTTCCTGTCTTGAGAATGCCTTTTCTCCCTCTTCTAATTTTGGTTGATCAAGAGAGGCTAAATGTTCCTGTAGAGAAGCAAGCATGCAATTAGGGCCAAAGGATGGAGTTCTATTAAATTTACTAGATATAAATCCTACATAGAAGCTGATGTATAAATAGCACCTTCATACATGGTGCTCACTGGTTTGGGAGCAGGTGGGGATTAAAACCAGGGAAGCTGACAGCATGTTCAGAAGCCTGTACCAAACCAGACTTCCACATTTAATTCTGGTATCTTAATCTGCGCGCGAGCAATCTCCCCAGGAGCTGCATACTGTCAATTTCAATATGTTAATCAGTTAACTGCAGCGATAGTAACATGATGTTTGCAATTTAACTGTAGGTCCACATTTTTCTCAGGCTTCCTGAAATTTGCTAGTAAAGCCAGGTGAGAGCACAGCAGCAACTGAGGGGCTGAAAATATGATAAGGAGAAATGGCAATAAGTATTGAAACCTCACAGCTGGTTCTGGTGTGAAAGGCTTTGCTCACACTAATTGTGTTACAGGCTAACTTTTACAATTTTAGAGGTTTATACATCAGAGCAGCAGTTTGGAGCTCTGATCTATCAGATCGGCCAGCATGAGTGCTGTTTATGCTGTATTATGCTTTGGGCCTGAGACATGAACCAAGATGAGTACCAACAGCAGGAGCAGAAACAGCCTGCCCCTTATAGACCTGCAACTCCACATGAGAGGATTAGCAGACAGATCCACTTCCTGGGAGGCCATACCCAACAGAAAGGACCTACAAGCAGAGGATAGATAAGCTCAATCAACATGTTCCAATACCAATTTCAGAAGTCTTAGGGTCTTGCACCAAGTGGTGGCGAACATTCGCAGCATTTGGAAGAATACCTGATGGCCATGTCTTATCAGTGGCTGTCAAAGTTTTTTTTAAATATTTTTATTCTCCTCTTTCACATTTTTTTCAAAATTTACACCTGACCAACAAACGATAAACTGTAACAAATACAATGTCAATTCCCTTATTAACAACGATCCCATCTTCCCACCAACCCCCAAACAAAGGCCCTTAATGACAATATAAGCATCAAATAAAAAGTAACTTCCCAAGAAAAAGAAAAAGGGAATCAGGAATCGCCCATGGTCACCATTAACATATATAGTCCACCCCCCCCCCCCCCAACCCCACCCCCCAACTATTCAAAGCGATCCAATCTTCGAAAATGTACTGTGAATGACACCCGTGAATTGTAGCCCCTCCCCCCCACAGATTCTCCCCTCCACTTCCTCTCAGAAATTCCTCCCCCGCAGCATCGGTTCCTTCCCTCAACTTTTCACTCAGCTAGACTCATCAGAACCTGTTCTACCAGGCTCCGATGGCCACAGCCCCACCCCCATCTCACTCCCGTTCACTGGCTGGCTGAAACCAGCAAGTGTGGAGGCCCCCGCCCGGGTCTCATTTACACCCCCCTCCCGCCCGGTCCCAGGGAAACAAAGAAATCCCCTTTAACACACAAGCCCAGAATACACACCCAAGCCCCAAAGAGCCATCATTGCAAATAAAAGTCCCAACTCTTCCCTTGTCCAAATATACAGCGTCGACTCATTTAGTACATACACCAACACGCAGAGAAAAAATAAAGTTACATGAGGCTACATCAGTACAAGACCAGCTCTCAATCCCATTTCTTAATTCTGCCATTGTCCTTCTGCCTTCACAAACCTCTCCACCGCTTCCGCCGTCCCAAAATAAATGTCCTTGGATATGTAGGTCACCCTCAACTTAGCTAGATACACTATGCCGCACTGTACCTTGCTGTTGTACTGTGCCTTCTTCACCCGGCTGAAGGCTTCCCGCCTCCTCGCCAACTCCACCATGAAGTCCTGGTATCTGCGTATACCAGCTCCAGCCTACTGCACCACCTGCTTCTGCTTTGCCCAGCACAGGACCTTCTCCTTCACGCTGAAGCAAACAAACAGTTACTACTCTTGGCGGTTCACTCGCCTTTGGTATATGCCTCCATGACCAATGAGCCTGATCCAGTTCGTATCGAGAGGGATCATCCCCCTCCCCCAATAGCTCCGCCAACATCGTGACAAAATACTCAGTCGGCCTTGAGCCTTCCACCCCTTCGGGCAGACCCACAATCCTCAGATTCTGCCACCTAGATCTGTTTTCCAGGTCTTCCATTTTGGCTAGCAGACCCTTGTTGGTCTCTATCACGCTCCGCAGCTCCTTCCCCATCGAGGTGAGTTGATTACTGTGCTGCGATAATGCCTCTTCCACTTCCTTTAGTTTCTCACCTTGCTCCTGCACCACCGCCGCTGCGCTCGATATCGCCGCCTTCACCGGGGCAATTGCCTCCTCCACCAGCACTTTCAATACCGCCCCCATCTCCTTCATCGCTTCCATGTGCTTTGTGAACTGTTTTTCCAAGTTCCACGGCCATCACCTTGGTCATTCCTTCTGCCGTGAGCAATGCGGCCTCCCCCGGCGCCCCAGCCTCTGCTTTCCTTGCAGTTCGCGCGCCAACTTTTCCACTCACTGGCAGACTTTCATTGGCCCCCTTTTTTACGGCCGTTTTTTCCAAAAACTTGGACATTTCTCCTCACTGTGTCTTCCTACAACTTTTTCAGCATCCGTTGCCCCTGGGACCGGGCATTAAAACCCCGAAAATTCTATTCCTGAGCGGAAGCCCTCTAACGTGCGGCTGCCTCCTGCCCGTCATCACCGGAAGTCCCAGTGGCTGTCAAAATTACCAACACCTACATTGTCAGTGCCTCTAGTTCCTTCCAGGTCTCTGCTGGAGACATTTGTAAAATCTCACATCAGTGACTCATAAATGCATAAAACTGGTGGCTGATGGTTTGTTTCCAGGTTAGGCAATTGTGTCAACTTTGGCACTGATGATGTCAAACAGAATGAGCAGGCATTTGGATTTGCAGATCTGGCTAACTGCGGACGACTACAGAGCATTATTGCCTGCACAAATGTTGCAATTAAGGCACTCCCAGATCAACCAACCACAAGGGCTTACAATCCCTCAATGTCATGTTGTGCAACCACAAAAAAATCTTCATGCAAACGTTCCCAAGATTCCCAGGCAGTTGCCGTGATGTTTTTATTCTGCAGCTGTCCACTTTCCTTAAGTTCGTCATACCTTGGCTGCTCAGAGACAAGGCATAACTACTTAAAGTGTTGGCTGAGGCATCCAAGAGGAACCGAATCAATGAGGCCAAGGATCAATACAACAAAAGCCATTTAACAACTAGGTAGATCATTGTGCAAGCCACTTGAATGCTGAAAATGCATTTTAAATCCCTGGGCAGATCTGGAGGTGCCCTTCAATATGTACCAGCTACATTCTCCAGAACAGTTGTGGCTGTGACCACTCTGCAGAATATCACACAGCAGTGAGATTTGGGCCAGCAAGAGAAACAAAAAGGAAAGCATAAAGCCTCCTCAAATTATTCCAAGAAGGCAAGACAGTTATTGCAGAACATGACACAATTAATGCAACAGCAGTTGCACACGTTGCAGTCCAGGATGCCCTTCTAACACCAAACAGTCCTGCAAACAACCAACATCGCTTTCACAGTCCCGAGTTGCTTGATATCAATTCATGTCTTACCATTAATCACAAATGGAAGGGCCACATTTCAACCAGCAAACAAAAATGATCAAGACAAGACAGGAAAGGAGTAGGGAGAAACAATATTTACTCAAAGAGAGAATGGACACTTACAAATCTAGCATTGTTTAAGACATCCAAGTGCATACCTGGTGTGCCTCAAATCCTCACTCTTGCTTTTGCTCACACCTCTATGGTACAACCCATTTGACTTCAGGGAAGATAGAGGCGATTTGTTCAGATCCCTGCTCCCACTATGGAGGTGCTCTTTGCTGATGTCCTCTTTATTCTGGAACCTATAAGGGGCCCAGCAAAGATTACCTACCTGCACCTGTGCAGGGGCAGACTTGGCCATCAGATCATAGAATTTACAGTGCAGAAGGAGACCATTCGGCCCATCGAGTCAGCACCGGCTCTTGGAAAGAGCCCCCTACCCAAGGTCCTCATCTCCACCCTATCCCCATAACCCAGTAATCCCACCCAACACTAATGCCAATTTTGGACACTAATGCAATTTATCATGGCCAATCCACCTAACCTGCACATCTTTGGACTGTGGGAGGAAACCGGAGCACCCGGAGGAAACCCATGCACACACGGGGAGGGCGTGCAGACTCCGTACAGACAGTGACACAAGCCGGAATCGAACCTGGGACCCGTGAAGTAATTGTGCTATCCACAATGCTACCGTGCTGCCTCAAAGGACAGGGGTCAGCATGTGGGCACTGACTGGAGGGAGTGTGTGGGGACAATGGGTGAGAAGTGGAAGCACTTTGCACCAAGCCCCCACTTCCATGTCCCTTTGCACCATCATCCATTTCATGCACCACCCACTTTCCTGCTCACAATAAACTGCAGAATACTTTGTTCTAGACTAGCAGGTGAATGGCCCTGGAAAAGGTATCATGCATCCTATTCAAGACAGCATAGTGAGAAAGCCACTAGTGAAGGCCTGTATACACCTGTTTCATTCTCCATGCAGGTGGCCACTTTTTCCATGAACAAAGGCACCATCTCAAAAACTGGATCGCCTGCCAGTACATTGTATCTTCTCTGATGCTGCTCCAGAAGTATCCTGTTTATCATCAGCCCCAAGACACAGCATCCACATGCAGCTGAGCAAACGGTTGAGCATCCTGCAGCTTCCAGTGTCGACTCTCCACTGTTGTCCCCAAATCTACCATCAGCTTTTTCCCACTTTTGACATGGACACAGTAAGAGGTCTTCCAACACCAGGTTAAAGTCCAACAGGTTTGTTTCGAATCACTAGCTTTCGGAGCACTGCTCCTTCATCAGGTGAGTTAAGAGGTGAGGTGAGACAAAGTCAATGATGCAAGAAGATACTTTGAATGAGAGTTTTTGCAGGTAATTAAGTTTTTACAGGTCCAGGCGGTTCGACTGGAGAGAGGGATAATCACAGGTTAAAGAGGTGTGAATTGTCTCAAGCCAGGGCAGTTGGTAAGATTTTGTAAGCTCAGGCCGGATGGGGGTGCGACATCTCCACATCTTGACATGGAAGTCACAAAGTGAAAACTCAACCATCTGTATTACTGATCCCACTAAAGTGAGTATCTGAGCGGTACATTGTCTGCTCAAATTCTATAGTGGTGTATCCTCAGAGGGAGCGATCTCTTCCAAGGGATCACCAGCCTTCTCTTGTTGCATGCTTGAAAATCCTGTGCGAGATTAAAAGATATGAATTGTAACGGTAAGAATGCATTAAATGAGCAGTACGCATGGTATTTAATTCCCAGTTCAAGTCAATATGAGTTAGTGTTTTGTACCACATGCTTGTCTGATATTAAATCCTGCCACCAGGTACTTGCGATATCCCTATCTCTAACAGCCAAGAACAGCTGCAGAGGAGTTGGTGTCAGTTGACAGGTGACTGGAGAACCATCTCCAGTTCTCTGACTGTCCCTCATGCTCTGTGCTAGAAGAGATCTTTGAGTGAGAGTAATGGCATGTGTCAAATGGATAGATCGAGGGAGAGCATTTGTTGACAATTATGGAGGAAGAAACATGACATTTGAGTAAGGATGAGGGAAGAGTGTCAGTGGTGAGTATGCGTGAGGAAGTGCTTTGAGAATGCAGATCGAGGGGGTTGGCGTGACATGCATATCAGGATGCAGGTGAATATCTCACTATATTTTCCCATCCTGCTTAGGTCATTAAACAACTTTGGACATTGAATCCATCAGCTTGGTGACTTCATGGGCAACCTCCAGCTTGCTTTGTTTCTTCAACAGGCTTCGTCTTCCCATTGGTAGGGAAGAGCATCTCCCTGCAGGCCCTTACAGGCTCCAGCATCACATCCAGGGATGTGTTAGTAAAACAAGGCACGGTTTTAAAAACCTGGAATCCATTCCACTAATTCCAAAACCCATCAAGTTACATCTTTGGAATGTCCCTATAAATACTGGAATTGAAACAGATTCGAGGTCATCATCATTCGCACACAAGTTAATTGGTCAGGAAACTCAGAAATTATAACGGTAGTGTAGTTTTTGAATTAAAAAGCTACCCACACACAGGCTGCACTTGCTTCTAAATTTCTTTCCAGCCCTCACCAAAGCCCCCCACCCCCCCAAGCAGAACTTAATTCAACCCGTGGTTTTTAGTTCATCTTACAAAGAGAGAAAATAAGTTATGTACCAATGTAGCTTCTCACTTTTCCTGAATGGTAACTGTAAAATCAAAAAGAGCCAGGTTCTACTTGAAATAGGAATACAAGTTGTCTATCAATTTTTACTGATATGAAATAGATCAGTGCATTCTTATTAACAAGTGATGAGATACACATCAGAGATCTGATATGTTGCTCGCTTACAAAACCTGATTTAAGATACTAGTGTGTTATTAGGTCAGTCCAAAGATCCTGATGGTCTCCGTTAATTCCCCAATTCACATTATTTTAAAAATTCTATTAAACTTGTAGAGTTTAGGGTCATGCTATTGGAATGGCATAATGATAATCCAGTAACTTCTGTAATGCTACAGTGATAATACCGCTAAATGATGCCCCATTTTTGAAGTTACCCTATTTAGGGGTGGCACAGGGAGGAAGTGTTTGCAGCAAGCTAAAGTGACTCACAAAACCATTAGCATCTCTAGGCGTAAAACAGAAAATGCTAGAAATGAGCAGCAGGATCATTTTTTGTCAGTTTTTCAGATTTCCAGCATCTGCGGTGTTTTATATTAGCATCACTGGGTACTTCAATATTGTCTACAATACTCCTGCAGCTGATAATTGATAATATAAAGCAGGCAAACTTTATAGATCCAAACACACTGGGAAGATAGTACTTTAAGAGCTGCGAGAGTGGAAGGTGGAGGTGTGATTGCTACTACCCCAACAGGATGCTGGCAGCATACATGGTGCAACCACAAATGTTGTGGTTGATGCTCTATATTTAAAGATAATGCAAAAAGTGTGTAATTCCAAAAGTACAAATAAGAGTCTGAACTCCTTTTTTGTCAAAGAATTGGCCTGGAACTGTGAAACAATATTGCAAAATATTTTTAGCTGACTCAATGTTCTTAGTAAAACCATCTAAAACATTTTTCCATTATGAACTATAATGTCTGTGGTCAGGAAATGATCTACTGTAATATTGATGCATTCCGGAAATTATCTACAAGCATCTAAACAGAACTTTCTTACAGACAAAGGGTGAATAATTTTAAAACCTTAACTTTGAAATAAATTACAGGTTAATTACAGTTCAGCTGTGCATTGTGCTCCGAGATCGAGGACATCTGATCATAAGGCATGTGCTGCATAAATAATGTTGTAATTATAATTAGCAGATACCAAAAGGCAGATGCAAGAGAAACCATACGGAATTCAGTTAAGCAGGATGTTGTTTCACAAACAGTAAAGCCTATGAACATTCTTTTCACCAATAGGTTACAGAAAAGGCAACTGGCCCAACATTGACTTTGCTATTTTAATTTTAGGGTGAATAATTTTGTATTCCATATCATTTAATTGCAAACAAATTAGTTGCCTTAGGCTGAGAAGACCCCCTCCGGAATTCATGGGTGATGTTTGACTATTCAAAGAAAGTGTGCAGCATAGCACAAGGCTACATTTAAGCCAGTGTCTGACTGAAAATGGGATGATTATTCATCCTTGAAATCAAACAGCTTTATGAAGATTGGACACTGGAAAAATACAACTTTTTTTTCATCCATTCATAAATGAGATGTGGGTGTTACTGTCTAGGCCAGCATTTATTGTCCATCCCTAACTGCCCTCAAGGAGGTGGCGAGCTGCCTTCTTGAACTGCTACTATGCATGTAGTGCAGGTACACCCACAGCTGTTAGGAAGCGAGTTCCACAATATTGACCCAGTGACAGGAAAGGAACAATATATATTTCCAAGTCAGCACGGTGCGTGGCTTGAAGAGGAACTTCAGGGTGGTGGTGTTCCCATGTACCTGCTGACCTTGTCCTACTAGATGGTAGTGGTCCTGGATTTGGAAGGTGCTGTCTAAAGGAGCCTTGGTGAGTACCTGCAATGCATCTTGTAAATGGTACACACGGCTGCCACTGTTTGTCAGTGGTGGTGGGAATGAATGTTTGTGGATAGGGTGTCAATCAAGCAGGCTGCTTTGTCCTAGACGGTGTTGAGCTCCTTTAGGGTTGTTGGAGCCGCACTCAGCCAGGAAAGTGAAAAATATTCCATCATGCTCCTGACTTGTGCCTTGTAGATGGTAGATAGTCTTTGGGGAGTCAGGAGGCGAGATAACCGCTGCAGGATTCCTAGCTTCTGACCTGCTCTTGTACTCAACAGTATTTATACGGCTAGTCTAGTTTAGTTTCTGCTCAAATTGCAACCCCCAGGATGTTGATAGTGAGGGAATTCAGCAATGGTAATGCCATTGAACATCAAGGGACAATGGTTAAATTCTCTTTCGTCACTGCCTGGCACTCGTGTGGGGCAAATGTTACTTGCCACTTGTCAACCCAAGCTTGGATACTGTCCAGGTATTGCTATATTTGGATATGGACTGCTTCAGTTTCCGAGTCGTGAATGGTGCTGACCTTATGATGGAGCAAAGGTCATTGATGAAGCCGAAGATGGTTATGCCTAGGACACAAGGATCTCCTGCAGTGACATCCTGAAACTGAGATGATTGATCTCTAACAACCACAACCATCTTTCTTTGTATTAGGTATGAATCACAAAGTACAAAATCAAACGGTAAGACACAAGAGCAGAAGCAGGCCATTCTGCCCATTTAATCTGCTCCATCATTTGGAGTATTGTGTGCAGTTCTGGTCACCTCATTATAGGAAGGATGTGGAAGCATTGGAAAGGGTGCAAAGGAGATTTATCAGGATGCTGCCTGGTTTGCAGGATAGGTCTTATGAGGAAAGGTTGAGGGAGCTAGGGCTTTTCTCTTTGGAGCGGAGGAGGATGAGAGGCGACTTAATAGAGGTTTATAAGATGATGAGGACGATAGAGTGGACATTCAGAGTCTATTTCCTCGGATGGATGTAGCTGTGATAAGGGGGCATAACTATAGGGTTCAGGGTGGGAGATATAGGAGGGATGTCCGAGGTAGGTTAGGGTGTGGAATGGACTGCCTGCTGTGATAGTGGACACTTTAGGAACTTTCAAGTGGTTATTGGATAAGCACATAGAGCACACCACAATGACAGGGAGTGGGATAGCTTGATCTTGGTTTCGGACAATGCTCGGCACAACATCGAGGGCCGAAGGGCCTGTTCTGTGCTGTACTGTTCTATGTTCTATGTTCATGTTCTATCATTCAATGAGATCATGATTGATCTGAAAGTCTTCAATTCAACTTTGCTGTCTTTTCCCCATCAGCCTGGATTCTCTTACTGATAAAAAAAAATCTATCTATCACAGCCTTAAACATAATTAACGACCTGTGGTGAAGAATTCCACAGATTCACTACCCTCCGAGAGAAAAAAAATTCCTCTCATCTCTGTCTTAAATAGGTGACCCCTTACTCTTTGATAATGCCCTCTGGTCCACAAGAGGAAACAACCTCAGCATCTACCCTGTCAAGCCCCCCGAGAAACCTATACATTTCAACAAGGTCGCCCCTCATTCTTCTAAACTTTAAAGAATATAGATCCACCCTACACAACTTCTCCCCATAAGAAAATCCCTCCATACCCAGATCAACCTAGTGAACCTTTTCTGGACTGCCTCCAGTGCCGGTATATTTTCTTCAATAAGGGGACCAAACTGTTCACAGTATTCCAGGTGTGCTGTAACTAATGCCTTGTATAATTTTAGCAAGACTTTGAAAAAAAGGCCAACATTCCATTTGCCTTCCCTATTGCCTGCTGAACTTGCAAACTAACTTTATGCACGAGGACCCTCAAACCTCTCTGTGCTACAGCTTTCTGCAGTCCTTCTCCATTTCTAGAATAATCTGCTCCTTCAATCTTCCTGCCAAAGTGCATAATTTCACATTTTCCTCCTTTATATTCCATCTGCCAAGTTAGCTTATGCAAACAGTTTGGAAAGCAATGAAAGAAAATCACATCCTGTACAAAACCCTAAATAATAATAATCTTTATTAGTGTCACAGGTAGGCTTAGATTAACACTGCGGTGAAGTTATTGTGAAAATTCCCTAGTTGTCACTCAATAGCGCCTGTTCAGGTACACAGAGGGAGAATTCAGTCTGTCCAATTCACCTAACATGCACGTCTTTCAGGACTGTGGGAGGAAACCGGAGCACCCGGAGAAAGCCCACACAGACATGGGGAGAACATGCAGACTCCGCACAGACAGTGACCCAAGCTGGGAATCAAACCCAGGTCCCTGGTGTGAAGCAACAGTGCTAACCACTGTGCTGCCATGCAGCCCTTATTAAATTGCAACATGCACAAAACAAGGAGCTGTTCCATTCACCTCATCATTAGCCCTTTTCCATATTCAAGCCTAGAAAGATTTTCAGGTGGCTATTCTATCAGGCTGCATACCGTGGCATCATGTGGGCTGGTAAAAATGAAGATGGTGGGGTCAATTCCCTGTCAATCATGACTGGTGTCTGCACTGCAATAAGTAACTGGAATCAATTTTTTTTGTGAATAATTTGTATTATGTAACTATTTTTCACTCACTATATTTTCTGGCATATTATTCCCTTTGCTGCTGTCATGTACCTTCAGTTCATCTACAGAAGATGTCTACTTGCATACCAGAACTGATGGAAAGCTATTCAACATTGCCTACCTGAGACCCATGACCAAGATACACCGTCCGCATCAGAGAATTGTTTTATACCAATGATGTTGCATTAGCATTTCATACAGAGCAGAACCTCAGCTGCAAATGGACAGGCTCTCTCATGTACCAGCCTCCCCGGACAGGCGCCGGAATGTGGCGACTAGTGACAATAAGCAATTTTCATTTCATTTCATTTTCATGTCTGTAAAAAGTTTAGTTTGATCATCAGGAAGACATGGTCATAGCCCAGGATGTTGCCATATCAGAAACAATCAGCATTGTCATTGTAATGCTGGAGGTTATTGATAGTTTCACAAATTTAGGTTCTACAATCACCAGCAATCTGTCATTTGATACGGAAATCAACAATTGCGTCGCAAAAGTTGCAGTTGTTACGTCCAAACTGAGAAAGACTGGAACAACAAGCAACCCAATCAAGAAAAGGCTGAATAATTTCCACCTTCGCTGTCTCACGTGTTTTCTCAGCATCTCTTGGCAGGACAAGATCACCAGAGGCCCTGGGGCATTCCAATTCCATCAGCATACACTCATTACTGTGCCAATGTCTGTGCTCATTAGACTACATTCATCGGAGTGATTACTGCTGTATACCGAAACGTCTTCTGTATGGTGAACTGGCCACTGGGTCACGACTCAATGGAAGTACGTATCTCCACTACAAGGACACATCTGAGTAAGAGATGTAGATGGCAGACATTGACACAGACAACGGGGAGACAGTGCCTGACAGCTATGACCTCTGGAGGCCGTCTGCCTGGATCGGCACTGGAAGTTATAAAGAGAAACACAATGCGCAGTTCTTCTCAACTCACTTTCTTCATTGCAGCAAATGCAGCAGGAGCTGCCATGACAGACTGAGGCTCCAGAGCCACACAAGGAGATGCTTAACGCAGAGTTAACCACCATGGTACAAATCACCGTCTCACAAGACAGAAGGCTGCCAAAGTTAAAGATCAATGTTAAAAAAAAAAGCCACTCAATTACTGCTTCAGAAAGATGCAGTACAGAAGACCGAATTGAAACATGCAGTCTGCCTGTATATTTAAATTTTAGCATAACATGAAAGGATACAAGTGCTCACTAAAGCCTTTTTGTCAGTTTCTTTTGTTCAATCCTCATATTATAACTGACAACATCTGAAGGAGAGCGAAAGCTGTCCTGTGCAGACTGGTCAGACAAAAGATTTTCAGCACAACATTTAATGGATAAACATTGAAATGTGGGTTATGATTTCCATCTAAATCGGCAAATAAATTAAATACTATGTTTGTAATGTGCAGAACAGGTTTACCAGACTGATTCCTGGGATGGCAGGACTGACATATGAGGACAGATTGGGTTTGTTAGGATTGTATTTGCTGGAGTTCAGAAGGGGGGGTCGATTAGAAACCTATAAAATTCAAACAGGACTAGGCAGGATAGATGCAGGAAGGATGTTCCAGATAGTGGGGGTGTCCAGAACCAGGGGTCCACAGTCTGAGGATACAGGGTGGACCATTTAAGACTGAGATGAGGAGAAATGTCGACACCACGAGACTGGTTGGCCTGTGGAATTCACATTAACTTGGAAATACTATGCAGGTTCTTCAAAACATGTAAATATAAAAGACATGCTGGCATTTGGATGTGGGAGAAAATAGAATATAGTCTAAATAGTCACAGCAAGTACAGTTAGGACTGTTTACTTTGGATCACATGTCACAAGAAGCATTTTAGCGATATGCGACTAAACTTTATTCGCAATTGGGAAATTTCAAGTTACAAATAGCAGATAATGGTAGCAATATGTTATAGGCAATATTACGTTAATCTGACCTACTACCACCAAGAAGGAAACCACAATCAGAACAATCTGACAGTATCAAATGCAATGTTTTGTTGCCGACTGCAACTGAAAAGGAAAGTAGTCTGCAGTTTACTTATCATTTTCAGCTTCTAGATAGCATTTCATGAAAAAATGAAAATCACTTATTGTCACAAGTAGGCTTCAAATGAAGTTACTGTGAAAAGCCCCTAGTCACCACATTCCGGCACCTGTTTGGGGAGGCTGGTACGGGAATTGAACCTGCGCTGCTGGCCTTGGTCTGCTTTACAAGTCGGCTATTTAGCCCACTGTGCTAAATCAGCCTCATAATAAAAGCAAATTACTGTGGATGCTGATATCTGAAACAAAAGAGAAAATACTGGAAAATCTCAGCAGGTCTGGCAGCATCTGTGGGGAGAGAAAAGAACTAACATTTCGAGTCGGATGACTCTTTGTCAAAGCTCATATCATATCAGCCTCATATGTTGCAGTGAGACATTAAAGAGGTCCAGACCTCAAAAGTGAGTGAAGAAATCAGCTGAAGTAACTGAAACGTTGGCTTTGTCTGTCCCACAAGTGGAATAGCACCCACTTTTTAATTTCTATATATGAGAAAATAAATTACTCATTGAAGAAGACATCACCAGGAAGTGGACAAAACAAGACCTTTCTCGAGAACCTTTTAGAATCTTACACAACATCTGTAAAGTGATACGAAAGCCAATTTAGGAATAATTCATGAAAAAGATCCAACAATTTCCATCTCCAGTATCTAGTATGCATCTTCGGCATCACATAGAAAAGACAAAGTCACCAATAAAATAGTCCTTTCCGGTGCAAACATGCCACATATGCAAGTGTTAATTAAGCAAAAAAGGCTTCAGTGGCCTGGGCAAGTGAACAGGATGGAAAAGGCCAATTCTCCAAGGCAGATAGTCCGTGCCAAGAGATCAGCAGGGTGGCAAAAGTTCCAATTCAAGGATGCTGTCGGAAGAGAAATGAAAGCCTCAATATCAATCACAACAAGTGGGAAATTCTAGCTGATGGTCAATGCAAAAAAATGACACCAGTTGAGGGGAGGAATTCACCACCACAATATTCCGGGCAGCACGGTAGCATGGTGGTTAGCATAAATGCTTCACAGCTCCAGGGTCCCAGGTTCGATTCCCGGCTGGGTCACTGTCTGTGCGGAGTCTGCACGTCCTCCCAGTGTGTGCGTGGGTTTGCTCCGGGTGCTCCGGTTTCCTCCCACAGTCCAAAGATGTGCGGGTTAGGTGGATTGGCCATGAAAAATTGCCCGTCGTGTCCTAAAAAGTAAGGTTAAGGGGGGATGTTGGGTTACGGGTATAGGTTGGGGTTTGGGTAGGGTGATCATGGCTCGGCACAACATCGAGGGCCGAAGGGCCTGTTCTGTGCTGTACTGTTCTATGTTCTATATTCCAAAGCAAAAAGCCCTGCAAACAAGGCATCAGCAGAGATCTTCCTGCACCAAGGGACAATTTCATGTGAGGAACTTATAACAGACTGGATGTACCTTTCCCGAACCAGTTTGTTCAGCCATCAAAACAAGTCCAGAAGATCTCACCTCATGTCACTAAAGCTTTGAGGATGCATTCCCATCACCTCTCACAGATGAATCAATGGCATCCCGAAGTCCATGTCGAAAGTCGGAAGTGTTGTTTATCAAATTTCTTTATAAAATTTGGGTGTACTTTGAATGAAATATTAGATACTTTGTTCAGGTTCTTCCCCATCATTCAGCTAGGTTAAGATCTAATTCTTTCCACTCAGCTTCAAAGAGGATCAGCAGCAATGAACTGATAGCACAAAGTTCCAACCCACAACATGCCTGCTTGTAGTCACCCTGAAAGATTTTGTCGTGGGAGATGGGGATGGGGCAAAGTGCAGAGAGAAAGGTCAGATGGATAGTCATGTTCATGCACCTCGTTACAACTGTCAAGAACATTTTGTAAAATCCTTGGGATATACTGCCCATCCCTAATTGCCCAAGAACTGAGAGCAATTAAGTGTCAACCACATTGCTGTGGGTCTGTAGTCACATGTAGAGCAGACCAGGTATGGGTGGCAGATTTTCCTCAATTAAAGGACATTAGTGAACCAGGTGGGGTTTATGACCATCAACAATGGTTTCATGGTCATCTTTAGACTTTTAATTCTAGATTATTAATTAATTCAAATTCCACCATCACCATGGTTGGATTCGACCCTAGGTCCCCAGGGCAATACTCTGAGTCTCTGGATTCCTAGTCCAGTGAAAATATCATTACACCATGTCCTACCGACATAGAGCATGGCCTGCCAGGGAGTAAAGGAAGAAGGACATACCCTCAAAAAATATAATACAAAAATATTATATTTTTTTCAATCCAGGCTACATAACCTAATAAACTGAGCCGCATTATTCTGTTCTAAACCAAGTGTACCAAGTAGTCGCTAAAATTAAATATTTCAAATTGCTCTTACCTTCACTTTTTCTCTTCTCAAGCAACAGAAGAGACAGTTTTCATCAAATGACCAGTCAGAAACACCTGTAGGCTCACAATCTGTGGAATTCAAGAATAATTTTAGCCTAACAAGAGATTGACTTTGTTGCTGTTTTAGTCTTTTTCCCCCATCCTTCATTTGGGAGGGTGTATGATCTGCCAAATAGCACCCTATACAATCATTCCACATTTCAGTCGACCAGAGGTACACTTGGCAAAACTCCGAAACTTCCTCCTTCCCAGCGGAAAAGGAGGAAAACTAAGAACTCAGCTTCTATGTTCTATAAATAAAACCTCTACACATAACTGAACAGTGCTTAGAATAGAAACAAAACTGACTTAGCTTTTTGTATTTGAGGGTATGAAAACACTTCATTCTTTCCTTCTTCCTTTGCTTCTCAGACAGGTATTGCTACGCCCTTGCAGCTGAGGGAAGAGAGCCCCAAGCCCTCTGTCAATATAATTCTTCATTCAGAAGTTTAACAATAAATCTTGCAGCAATTTTACTCCACCTCCCAAAGCATAAGGACATGTTACAATAATAGTCGGCATGGTACCTCACCAATGCAGCCCAGATAACGTACTTACAACAATGGATGGTAAATCAAACATAAATTCTTCCAATTCTTAAAGTAGGAATGTTGGTACTCTTAACACAAAATAATGTTCTGTCCACTATGATCCTTACAAAGACATCAAAGTCACAGAGAGACCGCAGTGTTAACTGCTTACACTGTGCACAGAGTGGAAGCTGAGCTTAACTTGCCTAATTAAACCCATTAACTGGAATAAATCATTTCTAAACTTAGTGTTCAAAAGGTCAAGAGGAACTGGGTAGTGCAGTGGGTCAGAGAATAAACCTTCACTTACAAGATATCGAATCCAGCCCAACATAATGGGATTAAAGTATCCTTGATCATCTGGCTTTAAGGGTCTTACATGAAGTTATTCTGAACAGTTTCAATTCAGCTCCGAGTGGGTATGGCACACCTCAAAACTGTCGTCATTCAGCATTAGTTGACAGGGATCAATAAATTATGTACCAGTATGCAGTAGGAGATACTTCACTAGGTTTGGGCTGCACCACATTATTGGGGTCTGATGTTGGTTGGGGCGGTACAGTGGCGCAGTTAACACTGCTGCCTACGGCGCTGAGGACCCGGGTTTGATTCCCGCCCCCGGGTCACTGTCTGTGTGGAGTTTGCACATAGAAAATACAACATACAGTGCAGAAGGAGGCCATTTGGCCCATCGAGTCTGCACCGACCCACTTAAGCCCTCACTTCCACCTTATCCCCGTAACCCAATAACCGCATCTAATCTTTTTGGACACTAAGGGCAATTTAGCACGGCCAATCCACCTAACCTGCATGTTTTTGGACTGTGGGAGGAAACCGGAGCACCCGGAGGAAACCCACGTATACACAGGGAGAACATGCAGACTCCACATAGACAGTGACCCAGCAGGGAATTGAACATGGAACCCGAGTGCTGTGAAGCCACAATGCTAACCACTATGCTACCGTGCTGCCCCTTATTCTCCCCGTGTCTATATGGGATTCTTCCCACAGTCCAAGATGTGCAGGTTAGGTGGATTAACCACACTAAACTGCCACTTAATTGGAAAAAAATAATTGGGTATGCTAAATTTATTTTAAAATGTCTGATGTTGGTCGCCCAGAATGGATTCTACTCTATTTCCAACATCCAAAAACTTCTTCACAATTTAAAAAAGTATCAAAATGGTGCAATTGATGAAAATTATTACGGGTACATGATAATGCAAGGACTGACTGATAACAGTTTACTGACAACAGAGTAACAAATTAAAATGAAATTAGAAACGCACAAGTGGTGGTACTTAATGTGTACTCATTAATTATTCAGAAAGTATAATATCACAGAACAACCCTTGCTGTGCTGCATTTTTAAAATATCTCTTTCTGGGCCAATACCTTGGTGCCCTATTTTAGTCTATTTTATCTGATAAAGATATGTTCAGTAATAATACAGAACAAAGGGATCTCTTTGCAGTATGGTGTTACGACACTCTGGGCTTGCGCGGTCAATTCCAGCCCCACTTAGAGCATAGAGCATAGAACAGTACAGCACAGAACAGGCCCTTCAGCCCTCGATGTTGTGCCGAACAATGATCACCCTACTTAAACCCACATACCCAACAATCCCCCCCATTAACCTTACACTATGGGCAATTTAGCATGGCCAATCCACCTAACCCGCACATCTTTGGACTGTGGGAGGAAACCGGAGCACCCGGAGGAAACCCACGCACACACGGGGAGGACGTGCAGACTCCACACAGACAGTGACCCAGCCGGGAATCGAACCTGGGACCCTGGAGCTGTGAAGCATTGATGCTAACCACCATGCTACCGTGAGGCCCCACTTGACCCGGACTCACAACATAATTGAAGTGAACTATTAATTCTTAGAAAATATCTGAAGCATATGGTCTTTGGCTGCCCACTAACCACAGTCACCAAGTTTGTAAATTTAAACACAGTTAATTTTTATTAATAACAATAATTAAATAGGCAGCAAATACAACTGGTTAACTATAATCTAAGTCCTAACCCACCTCTTTAACTCACCCACCCTCTACATACGCACAAAACAGACAAACAGAGGGGAAAGAGGGGTGGAAAGAAAAATAATACATAGAACATAGAACATAGAACAGTACAGCACAGAACAGGCCCTTCAGCCCTCAATGTTGTGCCGAGCAATGATCACCCTACTCAAACCCACGTATCCACCCTATACCCGTAACCCAACAACCCCCCCCCTTAACCTTAACGATGAGTAAAAGGATAAAAGTCTTTGTTTCAGATGGACATCTTCCACTTTGATTATTTTGTGTGTGCCTTCAGTTGCGGGAAGGTCTTTGCTTTCAGTCGGTTATGGTTTTCACTGTACATTCATCTGGATCTCAAAACTTCTCTGCAGATTCAGAGACGACAGGCAAGAAACCTTTAGAGAGAGAGAGAGAGAGAGAGAGAGAGAGGAGAGAGAGAGAGAGAAAGAGAAAGAGAAAGAGAAGAGAAAGAAACTCACAGCTTCTAAATTACTGTCTGTTGCCAGGCAGAATACAGTCTTCGGCCAATCCATTGGCCACCAACCAACTAATTAAAACAAATCCCTCCAATCTCACCTGTACCAAAAAGTCTAAGTTCTTCTGTTAAAAATCTAAATTTTTGGGGCGGCACAGAGTCAGAGTGGTTAGCACTGCGGCCTCACGGCACCAAGGCCCGGGGTTCAATCCCAGCCCCGGGTCACTGCCTGTGTTGAGTTAGCACATTCTCCCAGTGTCTGCGTGGGTCTCACCCCCACAACCCAAAGATGTACAGGATAGGTGGATTGGCCCCTTAATTAGAAAAAAAAATTTGAAAAGAAAAAAAGTCTAAATCTTCAAAACACAGTGTACTATTTTGCAACTTTTGAGTTCCTCCCTATAACATTGAACTGTTGTAATAATAAACTCCAATGGAATAACCTTGCATTCCAAGTTTTAACCCTTTCTAAAAATGCAAGCAGATTATAAACTAAACTTTGTTTACGGTCATGATGGACATATGCTTCAAAGTGCTGAAGGGTAGTAGCAATGCTCAGGCTTCCTTTTCAATGGTGGAAAACTTTCTTTGGCACAGACTTAAGTTTTTCTGAAAACTATCCCAGTAGCCTCTCTATTCTTGCAGTAGTACTGCCCTATCACCAGGTCACTGGCATAGAACATAGAACAACATAGAACATAGAACAACATAGTGCAGAAGGAGGCCATGAGGCCCATCGAGTCTGCACCGACCCAATTAAGCCCTCACTTTCACCCTATCCCCGTAACCTAATAACCCCTCCTAAGCTTTTTGGACACCAAGGGCAATTTAGCATGGCCAATCCACCTAATCTGCACATCTTTGGACTGGGGGAGGAAACCAGAGCACCCAGAGGAAACCCACGCACACACGGGGAGAACGTGCAGACTCCGCACAGACAGTGATCCAACGGGGGATTGAACCTGGAACCCTGGCACTGTGAAGCCACAGTGCTAGCCACTTGTGCTACCGTGCTGCTCCAATGGCATCTGTGGCCATTTTTAAAGGTCTGTAAAGGAAAAAACAGGCGGCGGCCAGAACTGGTTCGCCCACCAACATGGCCCTCAATCTCTCAAATTCTATTTAGTGTTTGGTAGACCACATCATTTCTGCAACATACCCAACATGCTGGTTTCCGCAACATATCCAACATGCACTGGCATTTCGCACCTAACTGAACCAGTTACTGTGGATTCAGTCGAGATGGTTGTTGCTTTACTGGTTCAGAGTTTCCTTTGTCTAGACCATAAGACCATAGGGGCTGTTTAGCACAGGGCTAAATCGCTGGCTTTGAAAGCAGACCAAGCAGGCCAACAGCACGGTTCGATTCCCGTAACAGCCTCCCCGAACAGGCGCCGGAATGTGGTGACTAGGGGCTTTTCACAGTAACTTCATTTGAAGCCTACTTGTGACAATAAGCGATTTTCATTTCATTTTTTCATTTTCTTTTTTTTTTAAATTTAGAGTACCCAATTAATTTTTTCCAATTAAGGGGCAATTTAGCGTGGCCAATCCACCTAGCCTGCACATCTTTGGGTTGTGGGGGCGAAACCCACGCAGACACGGGGAGAATGTGCAAACTCCACACGGACAGTGACCCAGAGCCGGGATCGAACCTGGGACCTCGGCGTCGTGAGGCAGCAGGGCTAACCCACTGTGCCACCGTGCTGCCCTATTTTTTCATTTTCAAGATATAGGAGCAGAAATGGCCATTTGGCCCATCGAGCCTGCACCGCCATTCGATCATGGCTAATATATTTCTCATCCTCATTCTCCTGCCTTCTTCCCGTAACCCTTGATCTATCCACTTATTTTATTTTTGAAATGTTTTTATTGACGTTCACATTTTATGTATACATTTCAGTTCATAGGTTAAGTTACAAGTTGCAAAACCACGCAAAACAATGCAAAAACAACCAAGGAAAAATTTTAATTACCAAAGAGCGGTAAATAAAACTGAAACAAAGATCACTATATATATTTACACGTACTTGTCTCCCCTCTCTGTGGCTGTGGTCCACATTTGGCCAATCTGCCTCAGCTGTACTCCCCACTGTTGGCCCAAGCAGGTGTTAACCGGCGTGTTTTTTTTATTATTCACTCTGGTTTTCTACTGGCCCTCGGACCAGTCCCGAGGCTCTGTCCCTTGAACCTCGCGATCTTTTAGCGAGCTTTCAAAGCCATCGTGTACAGACCCAGAGTCCTCAACCATTCCTCATATGACAAGCCCTTCATTCCTGGGATCATTCTTCTGAAACTCCTCTGGACCCCCTCAAAGGCCAGCACATCCTTCCTTAGATACGGGGCCTAAAATTGCTCACAGTATTCCAATAGGGTCTAATCAGAAGTTTATACAGCCTCAGCAGCACATCCCTGCTCTTGTATTCTAGCCCTCTCGACATGAATGCTAACATTGGATTTGCCTTCCTAACTGTTAACTGAAACCTGCATGTTAACCTTAAGGGAATCCTTAACTAGGACTCCTAAGTCCTAGTTGTGCTTCAGATTTCCGAAGCCTTTTCCCATTTAGAAAATGGTCTAGGCCTCTATTCTTCCTACCAAAGGGCATAACCTCATACTTTTCCACATTGTATTCCATCTATAATAATATAATAATAGCTTGTCACAAGTAGGCTTCACTGTGAAAAGCCCCTAGTCGCCACACTCCGGCACCTGTTCGGGGAGGCCGGTCCAGGAATTGAACCCGCGCTGCTAGCATTGTTCTACATTACAAGCCAGCTGTTTAACCCACTGTGCTAAACCAGCCACGTCTGGTCTTCCCCTATCACCCCGGCACACAGTTCTCAATTCTCAATGCGAGCACCTTCACCAACAACTTTGCATCAACTTTCAGCAGCAATATCGTGCAGTATGACTCACACTGCTCCGGGTCCTCATCTTTCTTTAAGATCGGAGATTTGGGGGGGGTACATCCTCACCAACAACAGCCCCAGCTCCGCACCAAACTGCATTAAAAAACTCTACTGGGAACCCATCCGGCCTTCCCTGCAGGCATCGCACCAATGTGATCCATCACCTCCCTTCACCCAATCGGGGCCCTCAGTCCCTGCACCCTGCCCCCCTCCACCTTAGGGAACTCCAAACCATCCAGGAACCACCACATACCCTCCTCCCAGCCAGGGGCTCTGACTAGTACAGCCTCTTATAGAAGGCCTCAAATACCCCATTCACCCCCTCCAGACCCGTCACCACTTTACCCCTTTCAACCCTCATCCTACCAAACTCCCTCGCTACTGCCTGCTTCCTCAGCTGATGGGCCAGCATCCTGCTCACCTTTTCCCATACTCATACACTGCCCCTCTAGCTCTCCGCATCTGCCCCCTCGCCTTCCCCGTGGACACTAACCAAAACCCCATCTGGAGCTTCTCCTTTAACAACCCCTCCTCTTGCGCTACCGAATGCATCCTATCCACCCTCAGAATCTCCTCTACGAGCCTCGCCCTCTGCTGCTCCATCGCAGGTTCGCTCAGAGTAAGCCTCAGCTGCTTCCCTCTCACCTTTTGAATACTCTGGTTCTGCTCCGCTCGGCCCCGCTCCACTCTCACAGGTTCGCTGGGAGTGTGAGCCTCAGCTGCTGGCCTCTAGCCTACATCATTAGTTAACGTAGTGCACCCTGGTGTGTTCTTACAAATATGCCCATTTTTTTTTAGTATCCTTATTAGATCTTTTTGCTGGTCTTCTAAAGAGACAAACTCGCTCTCTACCTGTTCTAAGATGTCTGTATTTGTTAATCGTACCACAGGAGGGTCATGCTGTGAACAGTCGACCTCTTCTCCTACCTCATTCTTCCCACTACTTCTACCATCTGACACACCTGTTCCTTCCCTACGATGATATGATGATATATCTTCAACATATTTATGTGGCATAATCTGTCCTTTTTCCTGCAGTCTGGAGCATCTATCAGGTAAGCAGCGCCGGCCCTAGGGTTGCTGGCGCCCCGGGCAAGCTGAACTTCGGCGCCCTTCGGGGGCCGAGGCGGGGGGGGACGGGGCCGGGGGGGGGCTGACGGAGGGGGGGGCGGCCAGAGGGGGGCCGGAGGGGGGGGCGGAGGGGGCCGCCCTGGGGGAGGGCGGCCACCGCGCATGCGCTGGTTGGCACCGGCCCAACTGCGCATGCGCGGGACCAGAGTCTCTGGCGCCCCCTAGCACATGGCGCCCCGGGCGACTCCCCGAGTTGCCGGTGCCTTGGGCCGGCCCTGCAGGTAAGTCACCTTATTGACCCTCCTAACTACCTTATAGGGGCCACTGAATTTTGCTTTCAGAGGTTCACCCTGCAACGGCAACGATACTTGCACTTCATCTCCAGTCTGGAATATTCAGGACCGGGCATGTTTGCCTGCCCACATCTCACTTCCACAACTGCAGGGTTGGCCATGCTAAATTACCCCTTAATTTGGGGGGGGGGGGGGGGGGGGGGGGGGGGGGGGGGGAGAATAATTGGTTTCTCTAAAAAAAAAAATGTTTTTAATTACCCCTTCATTGAAAAAAAAATTGGGTACTGTACTCTAAATTTTAAAAAAAGAAAAGAAAAAAAAAGGTTCCTCTCCCCACATTTTCATTCTTGCTCCCGAAGCTACTATCTTAGCTGTAATTGTTCTCAAAAGGTATAGCGTCCGGAAATTGGGTAGTCATATCCATGACCATAACAATGTACTGATGCGCTGCCTTCTTTTTAGGCACTGGTCCTACGCAATCTACCAATACCCGACTAAATGCTTCTTCAAACACTGGTATGGGGAATTAAAGGTGCGGGTTTAACCTATTACCTGACAGATAAGACAGGTTCTACAGAATTGCACTACATCCTTATGCAGTCCTGGCTAGGAATACTCCTGTTGACTGATGCCTGAGTTTTGCGAATTCTCATATGTCCTGCCGTTGGTATCTTATGTGCTGTCCGCAATACTTCTCCACGATATTTGGGCTGTATCTCTATCTGATGAACAACCATCCAATCCCCGCCCTCAGGTTGATGAGGATGTCTCCACTTCCTCATTAGAACTCCGTTCTTAATGTAACAGCACTCTGGAGCCCCTCATCCTCAATTTCTGAGAGAGCTGACTGTGCTAATCTATGTGCTAATCTATGTATCTCTGGATCCAACTCCTGGGCCTCAATTAGTGAAGTCCCACCAAGCACTTCCTCGGAATTATCCCCATTCTCAAGGATAGTTTTGGCTACTCTACCATCTGATTGTGACGTTACTTTACTCTCGGGTGGTGTAGATTGTTTAGCCATTGCCCTGGTCAGTACACACTGTAACTGTTCTGTCTCCTTATCTACACGCCTACCAAATCGTTCCCCAAAATCAGTCTACCCCGTCAACTGGTAACTTCTGAACCACTCGGACAACTACTGGACCAGACAATAAATCACACTTCAATTGTACTTAATACAATGGAATTGGGCTATAATCTCCACTTATCCCATTCACTAATACCATCACTTTCACTGAACTCTCCAGAGGAAAAACCAAATCCCTCTCCATCGGAGGGTTTGTGTAACACCTGTGTCCCTTAAAACAGTTACGGGTTTGGCCACCTCAGTTGATGAGAAAGGGGTGATCGTTGATGGAACAAAGGTTTGAATTTATGGATCAGCTCATAATCATCAGCCATTATTGCTGCTTTTCTAGCGGTCATCACCCTTTGGTTTTCAACATGGGTTCTTGTCACGGAAGGTAGTGAATTCTTAAATTCTTCTAAGAAAATGACTTCTCGCAAAGCCTCATTGGTAGTTTCAATTCCCATTGCTCATATCCACCTATTAAAATTGTTCTGCTTAATCCTTTCAAATTCAGTACAGGTCTTTCTCGGCTGTTTCCAAAACTTTTGCCTATATGCCTCAGGAACAAGTTCATTTACACCTGTGGAAGTGGATTTCATTTATTGTCTTGTTTTAATCTTACTGTCTGTATGTAATATTAAGGGTCTGAAATATATCTGTGATCCTCAAGTAAAAAGATGTTAAAGGGTTGAGGGAATGGAATGAGAACAGAACTCTATCTGTTAGTGCAGAGACAGCAAAAATGAGTGTGTAAAACCTTGTCAACTGAGACAATGGACATTGGAATGTGAAAGAGCTGACTCAGGAGCACGAGAGGGAAGGAGATAAGGAAGTTGGACCTGATGGACGGATAGGATAAGAAAACCGTTAGCAGCAGCAGTAATGATTATGTCATAGTCACCACCCTCTACCTCGAGGATAATAATTCCATATAAGTACATGTTCTGGATCCTTGCCAAATCATTGGTGTATCTAGGAATTTAAGGGGACCACCTCTAAGCTGTGATTGTATAAAGAGACAGTCCATACTTTGGGACTTGGGCACTTCTCGAAGGTGGTTCCCCGACTACTTAGAGATTTGTCCCGGCCGTGAATAAACGAATATTCGTTACTGACGTGTTCGAGTGTTTTACTTCTGGATTGACGGACGGCTATGTGAAAGCGCAATTCACACACCCAGAATCTTTTTTTTTTACCTCGTCATAATCCTTCCACACACCTCCGACAGGGAAGCATAAACTTCCTGTGCCTGCCACATAAATTTACTTAGCATGGGTAATGTCCACTTTTCTTTCATCCATTTGGGTAGCTTTTTCTCAAATGCCATGAAATGTCTCTACTTCCTTTTCTTCAAACTTTGGTAGGGCCTGTATAAACCTAAGCATATTGCCACTGGGTTCCATTGTATGTTAAAGCTCCCCTCTACCTCCTGGCAACTCCCTTTTAATTTCCAGTGCCTTAAACTGGATAGCTCTCTCTTTTGCTTTTTCCTCTGTCTTCAATTCCAACCTCCTCATTCCATTGGAAAAGCTCTTTCTTTTTGCTGCATTTCCAATTTTCTTTCTTTTTGCTGTATTTTTCTTTTTAACATTTTTATTCTCCATTTTCACATTTTCCTTCAAAATTTACACCCCACCCACAGACAGTAAATGGTAACGAATACAAAATCAATCCCCGTAACAATAACAACGATCCCATCCTCCCACCACCCCAAACAAAGGCCCACCTGTCAATATATGCATCCAATAAAACAAACCCTCCCACGGTGGAAACAAAAAAACAAAGGAGAAAAAGAAAAAGGAGTCCGGGACCGCCCATGGTCACCATAGAGTGCACTCCCCCCATCCCCCCCATTCCCCATTCCCCCCCCATCCCCCCTCCTCCCCCCCCCCCCACCACACTCAACCCCATCCAACCTCTGAAAGAGTACCATACATGATACCCAAAAGTTGTAAACACCACCCCCCCCCCCCCCCCCCCCCCCTCCGACTCCTCCCGTCCACTGCCTCTTGTAAAACTCCTCCCCCCAACCTCGGTTCCTTCCCCCCAACTTTCCACCCTGGCTAGACCACTCGGACCCTGTTCTGCCAGGCTCCGATGGCCGCAGCCCCTCCCCACACCTCACTCCCGTTCACCTACACCCCAAAGAGCCCTCACTTTGAGTGAAAGTCCCATCACTTCCCTTGTCCAAATATATACAACATTGGCTCCTTTAGCCCATACACCCACACGTAGTGAAACAAAAAAGAAAATACAGTCATGAGGTTACATCGACACATGGCTATTTCTCAATTTCTCAGTTCTGCCACAGTCCTTCTGCCTTCGCAAACTCCTCCGCTACTTCCGCCGTTCCAAAATAAAAGGCCTTGAGCTTGTAAGTTACCCTCAGCTTCGCTGGATATACAATGCCGCACTGCACCTTGCTAATGTGCAGTGCCCTCTTCACCCGGTTGAAAGCAGCCCGCCTCCACCGTAAAGTCCTGGTATACACGTATACCAGCTCCAGCCCACTGCACCACCCGCTTCTGCTTGGCCCAGTACCTACGGAAGCAGAGTCACTACCCTTGGCGGCTCACTCACCTTTGGTACAGGCCTCCACGACCGATGAGCCCGATCCAGTTCATATCGGGAGGGATCCTCCCCCTCCCCCAATAGTTTCGCCAGCATCGCGGCAAAATACTCAGTCGGCCTCGGCCCTTCAACTCCTTCGGGCAGCCCCACAACCCTCAAATTCTGTCGCCTGAATCTGTTTTCCAGGTCTTCCATTTTTCGTCGCAGATCCTTGTTAATCTCCATCACCTTCCGCATATCCTTCCCCATCGAGGTAAGTTGATCACCGTGCTGCAATAATGTCTCCTCCACTTCCTTCAGTGCCTCCCCTTGCTCCCACACCTCCGCCACTGCGCTCACGTCGCCGGGGAAATCGCCTCCTCCACCAGCACTCAAAACCTCCCTCATCTCCTTCCTCATTGCCTCCATGTATTTTGTAAACTGCCTTTTGAATTCCGCAGCCATCACCTTAGTTATTTCTTCTGCCGTAAGCAATGCGGCCTCCCCTGGTGCTCCAGCCTCCATTTTCCTTGGTGACCTTTCCACTCCCCGACAGACCTTCAGCTGTTTTTTTTAACGGCCGTTTTTTTTGCTCACCCTCGAAATTTTCCTTTACTGTGCCTTCTCCCTGCTTTTGCCGCCTCCTTGGATCCTGGGACCGGGTTTAAAGCCCCGAAAATGCCGTTCCCGAACAGGAGCCATCCATTGCGCGGCTGCCTCCTGACCGCCGTCACCGGAAGTCCCCTTTTTGCTGTATTTCTAACAGTTTCATTTGTAACTGGATTTTAACAAGTTCCACTGTTTCTTGCCACGTCCCAGGTTGAGTTTCTGGAATTGCTTTCAAATTTAAATGCTGACCAATCGCTTGCATTATCTCTACCTTCCTACCTTTAAGCAGCACCTCCATTTTTAATTCACTTGCTGATTCATTTAGCTTGCCTTTTCAAAGTCCTTGTAAATAAACCAGAAGCAGGTCCTCCACCTGATCATAGAATTTACAGTGCAGAAGGAGGCCATTTGGCCCATCGAGTCTGCACCAGCTCTAGGAAAGAGCACCCTACACAAGGTCCACACCTCCACCCTATCCCCATAACCCAGTAACCCCACCCAACACAGGGTAATTTTGGACACCAAGGGCAATTTAGCATAGCCAATCCACCTAACCTGCACATCTTTGGATTGTGGGAGGAAAACGGAGCACCCGGAGGAAACATACGCAGACACAGGGAGAACGTGCAGACTCCGCACAGACAGTGACCCAAGCCGGGAATCGAACCTGGGACTCTGGAGCTGTGAAGCAATTGTGCTATCCACAATGCTACCGTGCTGCCCAAAGCCTTTGCACCTTCCAGAGCCATCCTGTTACACTATTACAAACCTGCTGCATTTTCTTAATAAATACCGTGCCCCAAATGTCACGGTCTACCATTCCAAAGATCACAAAACCAAGCCCGCAAATTATGTTACGATATCCTGGGCTAGTATCCGGTCAATTCCAGCCCCACTTGACCTGGAGTCGCAACATAATTGAAATTAACTATTAATTCTTAGAAAATACCTGAAGTCTTCGGCTGCCCAATAACTACGCTCATAATAACTATAATTGAAAAGGCAGCAAATACAACTATTAATTATTATCCAATCTCTAACCCCGCTCTTTAACTTACCCCACCCTGTATACACACGCATACACACAACAGACAAAGGCAGAGGGGGAAAAGGGGTGGAAAGAAAAATAATACGATGAGTAAAAGGATAAATGTTTTTGTTTCAGATGGACGTCTTCCATTATTTTGTGGCTGTGCCTTCAGTTGGAGACAGGACTTTTCAGCCTGTAATGGTTTTCACTGTAGATTCATCAGGATCTCAAGGCATCGCTGCAGATTCAGAGACAGCAGGCAAGAAATCTTTTTTGAGAAAGAGAGAGAGAGTAACACACGCAACACACAAGTTCTTCTCTCAGCGTCCAGGAGAGTTCTTCTCTTTGGGTCCCCTGCAAACCTCCCACCTGACTGAAACCAATCACTATCTGTTGCTGGGCAGAATACGGTATTTGGCCAATCCATTAGCCACCAGCCAACCAATCGAACCAAATCCATCCAATATCCCAGGTGCCAGAAAGTCTGACTTCTTCTGTTAAAAGTCTAAATCTTCATAGCAGTGTACTAGTTAGCAACTTTTGAATTCCTCACTTCCTCTTAAAGGTATATGTCCGTTAAATATCAATGGGTCAAAAAGTATAACGACAAAGTAAAAGAATTGAGAAATAAGGGAATCAACAGGAAGGGAATAAGGGAAAGGTCCTCACAATGGTCATTCAGTGTCACGATGTTTGTGTCTTCAATCTTCATAGACATATCTTTTTATTTTTAAAATAAGTAAATAACCTTAAAAAATAACTTTAAAAACCAAGCTCAATCCCCCTGGGACAATGGGGAACCACTGGCTTTGTTCCAGGACATCAAACCCAAAGGGATAAATATATAAGACAGAGAAGCTCTAAACCTTGTGAAAACAAATCAGAGGACAGTCAGCTAAGTTATCTGTCATAGCTTTCAGCAGTTTAGGTTCAGACTTACTAACGTTCTTGATTGTTCAAAACCATATATAATTCCTGTATCAAAGTGACAGAAATATTCAGCAACATATCTGTCCAAAATGAACAAAATGTTTTGTATTCTCAAAAAAACCCCCCAAATTTGAGCGCAATTTATTATAACCCTCGGAAGCACCAACTTGACAGCTTGTGAAATTACAGAAAAACCTCCCCTACATTGTTCCATCTTTCTAATAAGGATTTGTTAAATGAACCTTACCGTACAATCCAGCTGCTTGTATTTTATATCATTTTCTTGTTTAATAAAATATAGTATTTACTGTTATTTGTGCTACATGCCGAGCTAAATTTTGTGGGTTTTTATTACCCATCAACTTCCATTATAGCAGAAATACAGAAGTCTACTCCCTTCCTAACAGCACTGTGGATGTACCTAAATTATATGAACTGTAGCCTTTCAAAGTAGCAACTCACTACCACCTTCACAAGGGCAATTAGGGATGGACAATAAATGCTGGCCTTACCAGATATGCTTACATCCCATCAACAAATAAAAATAGCCTAAAATACATTAGCCTAAACCTTTCAGCATGGGTGGCATGGCTATCCTCTCTCCCTCATCCAAAAATAGAATCCTGCAGGGAAAAAAACAAACATATTCCACTATTTCCAGAATTTGTTCTAATAAAAACTATGGGTTTCATAAACTATTATTGGGTGAGGTTATTAGAAATAAATTTAAAAGGTTTACCTTTGAATAGGCTGATATCTTTTAGAAGTCTAGGTCCAAACAGTCCTTCCAAAATGCTTTCAAACCCTTATAGAAAAACAATTACAACAATGTGAGTACAAACAAAATTGTCCTGGCAACAACATGCAGGAGCAGAAACAGCAGGCATTAATTTCACAATTATATATCTACCAACCCGTGCTGTAATATTTATTATACCCATTGGACTGTGATTAATAGAGCTGCTCAATATATTTATAGACATAAAAAAATGTTGCCAATTTTAAAATACCAGCATTAATATTTTTAAGTAATAATTCAGCTGGAACACAACTTCACAAAATATTGCTAATTCTTGCTTGTATATTGAGAAATGTCAACATAGGTACACTGGATCTGTGATTTTTTTTTTTTACAGCTTTACACTGCATCTAACCAAGCCATGGCTGACCTGGCAGTGCTTGATGTAATGACTAGTTTATACCAGATACGCAAAAACATATGTTTTCTCTTGCATATATCCATCAACAATAGGACAACTGGAACGGACTATCCACAAAAGTAATCACAATCGTAACATCCAACCTGCAATATTTTATTTCAGCATTTGGGCAGAATTATGACATTAAATACATATTTGGGCAAGGGAGTGGTTCCATACAGATCTTTTAAGCAGTTCGCCATGACATTGGTAACCTTGATGGTTCAGCTTTCTGCATTGGTCACTGATTAGTCCACAAGCTTGGACTGAATCAAACCTTCCAAATAAAGGAAATTCTAAGATTGTTTTATAGATGAAAATGGAAGAGGGAAATATGGAACAGGAGCAAGTTGATACCTCAAGAATGTGGAAAAACACAAATAAGCAATCACTGGAACCCGACTCCCAATATTTTGCTTCCAATCCTCATACACATTTTCATCCGTACTGTTTACCAAACTCAGTCAATAAACAAACAAAATATGGACAAAGATGCAGACTTCCACTTAACGCACAGTTAAACACCTCCACGGTACGGTAGCACAGTGTTTAGCAAGTTGCTTCACAGCTCCAGGGTCCCAGGTTCGATTCCCGGCTTGGGTCACTGTCTGTATGGAGTCTGCACGTTCTCCCCGTGTCTGCGTGGGTTTCCTCCGGGAGCTCCAGTTTCCTCCCACAGTCCAAAGATGTGTAGGTTAGGTGGATTAGCCAATGATAAATTGTCCTTAGTGTCCAAAAAGGTCAGGTGGCGTTACTGGGGTTATGGGGATAGGATGAAGTTGTGGGCTGCTCTTTCCAAGGGCCAGTGCAGACTTGATGGGCCAAATGGCCTCTTTCTGCACTGTAGATTCTATGATTCTCCAACCAAGACATTCAGGAATACCATGTAAATAACAGAAATCCACTATTTCTTTTATTAATTGACGGGATGTGGGCGTCGTTGGTTAGACCAGAATTTATTGGCCATCCCTAGTTGCCCTTCAGAAGCTGGTGCTGAGCTGCCTTCTTAAACCGCTGCAGTTCTTGAGGTGTAGGTACACCCATTGTGCTGTTAGGGAGGGAGTTCCAGGATGTTGCCCAGCGAGAGTGAAGGAATGGCCAATATATTTCCGAGTCAGGATGGTGGGTGACTTGGAGGGGAACCTCCAGGTGTTGGGGTTCCCAGGAATCTACTGCTCTTGTCCTGATAGATGGTAATGGTCATGGATTTGGAAGGTGCTGTTTAAGGAACCTTGGTGAATTATTGCAGTGCATCTTGTAGATGGTTCACACGGCTGCCACTATGCGTCGGTGGTGGAGGGAATGAATGTTTTTAGAAGGGGGAGCAATCAAGCGGCCTGCTTTGTCCTGGATGGTGTCGAGCTTCTTCTTTAAAATAAATTTAGAGTACACAATTATTTTTTTTCCAATTAAGGGGCAATTTAGTGTGGACAATCCACCTAACCTGCACATCTTGGGTTGTGGAGGTAAAACCCACGCAGACACGGGGAGAATGTAACCCAGGGTCAGGATCGAACCTAGGTCCTCAGCGTCGTAGGAAGCAGTGCTAACCACTGCACCGCCCAATGTCGAGCTTTTTGGGTGTTGTTGGAGCTGCACTCAGAAAGGCAAGAGGAAAGTATTCCATCACACTCCCGACTTGTGCCTTGTAGATGGTGGACAGGCTTTGGGGGGGGGGGGGGGGGGGGGGGGGGGTGAGTTACTCACCGTAGGCTTCCTTGTCTTTGATCTTCCCTGGTAGCCACAGTATTAATGTGGCTAGTCCAGTTCAGATTACGGTCAATGGTAATCCCCAGGATGTTGATTTTGGGGGATTCATTGGTGTTAATGCCATTGAATGTCAAGGGCGGTGATTAGGTCCTCTCTTGTAACAGATGGTCACTGCTTGGCACTTGTATGGCGCAAATGTAACTTGCCACTTGTCAGCCCAGGCCTGGATATTGTCCAGATCTTGCTGTATTTGGACATGGACTGCTTCATTATCTGAGAAGTTACGAATGGTGCTGAACATTGTGCAGTCATCTGCAAACATTCCCATTTCTGACCCCTGATGATGGAAGGGAGGTCATTAATGAAGGAGCTGAAGATGGATGGGCCTTGGACACTATCCTGCAGTGATGTCTTCAAGGAGAAGTTCTAAAATATTTTCTCATAACAATCTTCTGCTTTTGTAGTCTTATTTTCTATATATTTATTTATTTATCCTGATCGTACACTTTCTTTAATCTTCTCATTTTATTTTCATCAACAATCACAATTGCAACTCAATTATCAAATTGTTCCTTGTAATTACTTCCCTTTGTTTATATTTTCCTCCGTTGTTTTGTGCACAAGTAAAATAAAGTATTTAAAATATTAAAATCAGAATGGATTTATTCAGTAACATTCACAGCGAGGGAAACTTGGAGGGATAAATTGTGTGAAAAAGAGTAGCTGTCTTGCAGGATTTATAGCTTCATTTAAAGATCTCTGC
This sequence comes from Scyliorhinus canicula, assembly GCF_902713615.1. Classification (NCBI taxonomy): domain Eukaryota; kingdom Metazoa; phylum Chordata; class Chondrichthyes; order Carcharhiniformes; family Scyliorhinidae; genus Scyliorhinus; species Scyliorhinus canicula. The sequence continues at coordinate 6,466,789 of NC_052161.1, forward strand.
TGTGTTGGCTTCACATGACCTAACCAATAGATAAGCCTGTAGCTAAAACCCACAACTGCTCTAGTTTCAGTCCGCTTGCACAATTGCTTATTTGTGCACAATGCCGGATATTCCATGATTTACTTTAGGGTGTAGGTGGTGTGGGTAAGTTGCCCAAGCAACTCTAGGAGCTAAACTAACACACTACAATTCAGCAAACTACTGACCACTGTCAATGTTGAGATAGCTATGCTAGTATCTCCAGCCTAAGCTACCAAATACTGATTTGAAAAGCATGTGTCTTGGGATTGTTCAATTAATCCAATGTCCACCTTTGTTAATATTTTAAATCTGTAATATACACTGATCATATTTCCTGGTAATGAAATTCCCATTACTGAACAGATTCAGCCACAGTTAACCGATCCTTCAGTATGTGCATCAACCCTCAGCACACAGACTATTAACTTCTTCCAGTTAACATTGATGAAAAGGCCCAAAACAGTACATCAGCAATCTGAAATTCCCCTCTCACCAATTTGCGACTGATAGGAAAACAAAGGTAGCTTTAAGGGAGTTATATTTGTATTGGTAAACTTTAGAAATATGGTACAGTTTTATGTTTGTTCAATTTAATGTTTCTGTACCTGGAAGGGTGAACCCTATAGTTGGATTAATGCTGGAGAGAGATGTTAGTATATGTGGGGGTTGGTTCAGTTCCAACTGTGTTTTATGCGTAGAGAGGGCTCCCCAATGAAGTATAAATAAACCAGCAGTGGTTGTTTAATAACTGGGGCACTTTAAGCTCGAGAAACCTTTAAGTTTTAGCTCAGCTAATTTGATTGCAGTTCTCACAGTTCTGCGAGAAGCAGTTGGTTAGAAGGCTAGAGAGGGAACGTCGCTCTCGGCTTTGCTGGAGGAAAAGGCATACCATGAAATAATGGGAGCAGCTAGTTAATGAAACTAGAGAAATGAAGAGAAGTTTCCAAAAGGTCGGAGATCAAAGGTACTAGAATGCACTCTTCAGTAGAGACAGACAGAGCTGAGAATAAGGCTGAGACAACAGAAAGGTGTCCAAAGTGATTGTCAGGTTTGTGAGATTTTACTGCAGCCTGAGGAACGAGATTTGACAAAACATTGGAAATTGGTAGCTGGATCTCATCCGAGTCTGGACTCGCTGTTGAAAGTGGAGGGTAAGCTTTTTTTTTTAAAAGTGTAATTTTGAAAACCTGGTTTGGATTTCAGAATGCAAACCACAAAGGGAAAGGTTTATTCCGAGAGAAGATTTCAAAGTGTGTTTTTGGGAGTGGAGTTTGGAATTTCTCATGTGACAATCATCTTGTAGGATTCTGAAAAGAAAACCACAGACACCAACTTGGGTTCAGAGTGGAGTGTGTATTTGACCACAGCCAATCTGGTTGTTTAAAGGAGATTTTGTGTTACCATTATAGTTTAAGATGTATTCTTTAATCCATGCTAATTTAAAAATCTTTTATTCATTTATGGGATGATAGCATCACTGTTAGGCAGCATTTATTGCCCATCCCTAGTTGCCCTTCAGAAGGGGAGATGTCTTCTTGAACCGTTCCAGTCCTTGAGGTGTAGATACAACCACTGTGCTGTTAGGGAGGGAGTTCTAGGCTGTTGTCCCAGTGCCAGTGAAGGAACTGTGATATATTTCTAAGTGAGGATGGTGAGTTGCTTGGAGGGAAACCTCCAGGTGGTGGGGTTACCAGGTATCTGCTGCTCTTGTCCAGATAGATGGTAGTGGTCGTGGGTTTGGTAGGTACTGTCCAAGGAACCTTGGTGAGTTACTGCAGTGTGTCTTGTCGATGGTACACACGGCTGCCACTGCTCGTAGGTGGTGGAGGGTTTGAATGTTTGTGAAAGGGGGAGCAATAAGGGCAGCACGGTGGCCTAGTGGTTAGCACAACCGCCTCACGGCGCTGAGGTCCCAGGTTCGATCCCGGCTCTGGGTCACTGTCCGTGTGGAGTTTGCACATTCTCCCCGTGTCTGCGTGGGTTTCGCCCCCACAACCCAAAAAATGTGCAGAGTAGGTGGATTGGCCAAGCTAAATTACCCCCTTAATTGGAAAAAATAATTGGATAATCTAAATTTTTTTTTAAAAAGTGAAAGGGGGATCAATCAAGCAGACTGTTTTGTCCTAGATGGTGTCAAGCTTCTTGACTGTTGTTGGAGCTGCACTCATCCAGGCAAGTGGAGAATATTCCATTACACTCCTGACTTGTGCCTTGTAGATAGTGGACAGGCTTTGGAGCGGAGTTACTCGCAGTAGGATTCCTGGCCTTTGACCTGCCCTGGTAGCCATAATATGAATATGGCTAGTCCAGTTCAGTTTCTGATCAATGGTAATCCCCAGGATGTTGATTGGATTGGATTTGTTTATTGTCACATGTACCAAGGTACTGTGAAAAGTATGTTTCTGCGAGCAGCTCAACAGATCATTAAGTACTTGGGAAGACCAGGGAATAAAAGAAAATACACAATAGGACAACACAAGGTATACAATGTAACTACATATGCATCAGCATTGGATGAAGCATACAGGGGTGTAGTGTTAATGAGGTCAGTTGATAAGGGGGTCATTTAGGAGTCTGGTAACAGCGGGGAAGAAGCTATTTTTGAGTCTGTTTCTGCGTGTTCTCAGACTTCTGTATCTCCTGCTTAGATTGTGGGGGGATTCACTGATAGTAATGCCATTGAATGTCAAGGGGCAGTGGTTAGATCCTCTTTTGTAGGGGATGGTCATCACCTGGCACTTGTGTGGCGCAAATTTAACTAGCCACTTGTCAGCCCAGGCCTGGATATTGTCCAGACCTTGCTGCATTTGGACATGGACTGAGGAGTCATGAATGGCGCTGAAGATTGTCTGGTCATCCGCAAACATGCCCACTTCTGACCTTATGATGAAGCAAGTGAAGAAAAATGGGCCTAGGACACTACCCTGAGGAACTCCTGCAGTGATGTCGTGGAGCGGAGATGATTGACTTCTAACCACCAGAACCATCTTCCTTTGTCTCAGGTATGACTCCAGCAGAGATTCTTATTGACTCCAGTTTAGCTAGGGCTCCTTGATGCTATACTTGCTCAAATGCTGCCTTGATGCCAAGGGCAGTCACTCTCACCTCATCTTTGGCATTCAGTTCTTTTGTCCATGTTTGAACTAAGGCGGTCAGGAGCTGAATGCCCCTGATGGAATGCAAACTGAGCGTCCCCAAACAGGTTATTGCTAAGTACCACTTCATAACACTGTTGTTGACTCCTTCCATCACTTTGCTGATAATGGAGAGTAGATTAATAGGACGGTAACCTGGCTGGGTTGGATTAGACCTGTTTCTTGTGCACAGGATACACCTGGGCAATTTCCCACTTTGCCAGGTAGATACCAGTGTTGTAGCTGTACTGGAACAGCTTGGCTAGGATGCGGCAAGTTCTGGAGCACAGGTCTTCAGTACTATTGCCAGAATATTATCAGGGCTCATAGCCTTTGTTAAGCTAAGGGGGAGTAAAGGAGTATTGTATCATAATCCAACCTTTCATGTTTAGTAAATGTTTTTTCCTAATGTTGTTAAAACTATTTAGCAGCCCTGTGACTCTGTTCCTTCACATTTTATTTTTTAAGAAGGCCCCTGATGTCTTTTGGACCAGGATTCCAAACAAAGAACAAAGAAAAGTACAACATAAGAACAGGCCCTTCGGCCCTCCAAGCCTGCGCCAACCATGCAGCCCGTCTAAACTAAAACCTTCTACACTTCCGTGGTCCGGATCCCTCTATTCCCATCCTATTCATGTATTTGTCAAGATGCCCCTTAAACGTCACTATCGTATTCCATTCTGGGATCTCCTCGTCCAGATCAACTGGTATCGCAAAAGTATCAACCTGCTTTCTCATTTATTACATTTTCGAATGAAATGTAATGACATCACATTTGGGGGGAGGGGGCATGTTAGCACAGTGGTTAGCATAGTCGCTTCACAGCTCCAGGGTCCCAAGTTCGATTCCCAGCTTGGGTCACTGTCTGTGCAGAGTCTGCATGTTCTCCCAGTGTGTGCGTGGGTTTCCTCCGGGTGCTCCGGTTTCCTCCCACAGTCCAAAGATGTGCAGGTTAGGTGGAGTAGCCATGCTAAATTGCCCTTAGTGTCCAAACAGGTCAGGTGGGGTCACTGGGTTACGGGGAAAGGGTAGAGATGTGGGCTTAGTTAGGGAGCTCTTTCCAAGGGCCGGTGCAGACTTAATAGGCCGAATGGCCTCCTTGTGCATTGTAAATTCTATGATCACATAGAAGGGAACTCTGTACAAACATACCAATGTCCAGACTTTCTTTAACAAGCAAATATATATTACTTTTTGAAACCCTGCATTTCATTCCTCATAACAAAGTGGAGCTTGGAGAGGGAAGAAAGGTCAGTTTTTGGGAGGTTTGTGTGAAATTAGTTTTTATTTAATTTTCATACAGACAGAAATATAAGTGTTCACTTGACAGGTGTATATGACTGAACATCCAAACTTGCTCAGTCCATTTCTACTTTAATAGTAAAATGCTAATAATTTGTTTGGTGGCAAACTCCATTCATAAGTGATGTTACTGAACTCACAGTAACAAGTGATCTCAATCAACAGTTACAGCTTTTAAAAAACACCATTGTTTGCACAGGGGTTACAACAGTTTCTGGGCAGCCAGAGAACTGAATATTCCAAACAAACAAAATTATCCATCATCTTCAAAAGCAATGACTAAGACTGCCCCACAAAAAAATACTGATATGATACTGAACAGTTTTCTCCCATTACATACGTTATGCAGCACAGAGCACATAATTCAGCACGTGTCCAGTCATGTTAATGCTCCACTTGGTGTTGGGGGGGGGGGGGGGGTGGTGTTTGGGGGGGGGGGGGGTGGTGTTTGGGGGGAGGGGGGGTGGTGTTTGGGGGGAGGGGGGGGTGGTGTTTGGGGGAGGGGGGGGGGTGTTTGGGGGGGGGGGGGTGGTGTTTGGGGGGGGGGGGGTGGTGTTTGGGGAGAGGGGGGCGGTGTTTGGGGGGAGGGGGGGCGGTGTTTGGGGGGAGGGGGGGCGGTGGTGTTTGGGGGGAGGGGGGGCGGTGTTTGGGGGGAGGGTGGGGCGGTGTTTGGGGGGAGGGGGGGCGGTGTTGGGGGGAGGGGGGGGCGGTGTTAGGGGGAGGGGGGCGGTGTTTGGGGGGAGGGGGGGCGGTGTTTGGGGGGAGGGGGGGCGCGTGTTTGGGGGGAGGGGGGCGGTGTTTGGGGTGAGGGGGGGGGGGCCGGTGTTTGGGGGGGGGGGGGGGGCGGTGTGGGGGGAGGGGGGGCGGTGTGGGGGGAGGGGGGGCGGTGTTTGGGGGGAGGGGGGGCGGGTTTGGGGGGAGGGGGGGCGGTATTTGGGTGGAGGGGGGGCGGAATGTTTGGGGGAGGGGGTGGGCGGTGTTTGGGGAGGGAGGGACGGTCTGTTCTGGGGGGAGGGGAGGGCGGTGTTTGGGGGGAGGGGGGCCAGGGTTTGGGGGGAGGGGGGCGGTGTTTGTTGGGGGGGCGGGTTGTTTGGTGGGGAGGGGGGGCGCGTTGTTTGGGGGAGGGGGGCGGGTTGTTTGTGGTGGCGGTGTTTGGGGGGATGGGGGGGCCGGTGTTTGGGGAGGGGGCGGCGGTGTTTGGGGGAGGGGGTGGGCGGTGTTTGGGGGACGGGGGGCGGTGTTTGGGGGGAGGGTGGGGGGCGGTGTTTGGGGGGAGGGGGGGCGGTGTTTGGGGGGAGGGGGGGGGCGGTGTTTGGGGGGGGGGGGGCGGTGTTGGGGGGAGGGGGGGCGGTGTTTGGGGGGGGGGGGGCGGTGTTTGGGGGGAGGGGGGGCGGTGTTTGGGGGGAGGGGGGGCTGTGTTTGGGGGGAGGGGGGGGGCGGTGTTTGGGGGGAGGTGGGGGACGGTTGTTTGGGGGGAGGGGGGCGGTGTTTGGGGGGAGGGGGGTGCGGTGTTTGGGGGGAGGGGGGTGCGGTGTTTGGGGGGAGGGGGGGGCGGTGTTTGGGGGGAGGGGGGGCGGTGTTTGGGGGGAGGGGGGGCGGTGTTGGGGGGAGGGGGGCGGTGTTTTGGGGGGAGGGGGGGCGGTGTTTGGGGGAGGGGGGGCACGGTGTTTGGGGGGAGGGGGGGGCTGGTGGTTGGGGGGAGGGGGGCGGTGTTTGGGGGAGGGGGGGCGGTGTTTGGGGGGAGGCGGGGGGCGGTGTTTGGGGGGAGGGGGGGGCGGTGTTTGGGGGGAGGGGGGCGGTTGTTTGGGGGAGGGGGGGCGGTGTTTGGGGGGAGGGGGAGATGTGTGGGGGGAGATGTGGGGGTTGGGGGAGGGGGAGATGTGGGGGGGGAGGAGGAGATGTGGGGTTGGGGGAGGGGGAGATGTGGGGGGAGGGGAAGATGTGGGGGGGGGAGGGGGAGATGTGGGGGGAGGGGGAGATGTGGGGGGAGGGGAGATGTGGGGGGGGGAGATGTGTGGGGGGGAGGGGGAGATGTGTGGGGGGGAGGGGGAGATGTGTGGGGGGGAGGGGGAGATGTGTGGGGGGGGAGGGGGAGATGTGTGGGGGGGGAGGGGGAGATGTGTGGGGGGGGGGGGAGATGTGTGGGGGGGGGGGGGAGATGTGTGGGGGGGGAGGAGATGTGTGTGGGGGGGAGGGGGAGATGTGTGGGGGGGGGGGGAGATGTGTGGGGGGGGGAGGGGGAGATGTGTGGGGGGGGAGGGGAGATGTGTGGGGGGGAGGGGGAGATGTGTGGGGGGGGAGGGGAGATGTTGGGGGGGGAGGGGGAGATGTGTGGGGGGGGAGGGGGAGATGTGTGGGGGGGGAGGGGGAGATGTGTGGGGGGGGGAGGGGGAGATGTGTGGGGGGGGGGAGGGGGAGATGTGTGGGGGGGGAGGGGGAGATGTGTGGGGGGGAGGGGGGGATGTGTGGGGGGGGGAGGGGGAGATGTGTGGGGGGGGGAGGGGGAGATGTGTGGGGGGGGAGGGGGAGATGTGTGGGGGGGGCGGGGGAGATGTGTGGGGGGGGAGGGGGAGATGTGTGGGGGGGGAGGGGGAGATGTGTGGGGGGGAGGGGGAGATGTGTGGGGGGGGAGGGGGGATGTGTGGGGGGGGGAGGGGGAGATGTGTGGGGGGGGAGGGGGAGATGTGTGGGGGGGGGGGGGGGATGTGTGGGGGGGAGGGGGAGATGTGTGGGGGGGGAGGGGGAGCTGTGTGTGGGGGGGGGAGGGGGAGCTGTGGTGGGGGGGGGAGGGGAGCTGTGTGTGGGGGGGAGGGGGAGCTGTTGTGGGGCGGGGAGAGGGGGAGCTGTGTGGGGGGGAGGGGGAGCTGTGTTGTGGGGTGGGAGGGGGAGCGTGTGTGGGGGGGAGGGGGGAGCTGTGTGTGGGGGGGGAGGGGGAGCTGTGTGTGGGGGGGAGGGGGGCTGTGTGTGGGGGGGGAGGGGGAGCTGTGTGGGGGGGGGGGGGGGGGGGGAGAGGGGAGCTGTGTGGGGGGGGGGAGGGGGAGCTGCTGTGTGGGGGGGGGAGGGGGAGCTGTGTGTGGGGGGGGGAGGGGGAGCTGTGTGGGGGGGGAGGGGGAGCTGTGTGGGGGGGGGGGAGGGGGAGCTGTGTGGGGGGAGGGGGGAGCTGTGTGAGGGGAGGGGGGAGCTGTGTGAGGGGGGGAGGGGGGAGCTGTGTGGGGGGGGGAGGGGGAGCTGTGTGTGGGGGGGGAGGGGGAGCTGTGTGAGGGGAGGGGGAGCTGTGTGTGGGGGGGGGAGGGGGAGCTGTGTGAGGGGGGGAGGGGAGCTGTGTGGGGGGGGGAGGGGGAGCTGTGTGGGGGGGGGGGGGGAGCTGTGTGAGGGGAGGATGGGGAGCTGTGTGTGGGGGGGGGGGGGGAGCTGTGTGTGGGGAGGGGAGCTGTGTGTGGGGGGGGGGGGAGGGGGCGCTTGTGTGGGGGGGGGGGAGGGGGGCTGTGTGGGGGGAGGGGAGGGGAGCTGTGTGAGGGGAGGGGGGAGCGTGTGGGGGGGGAGGGGGGAGCTGTGTGAGGGGGGGAGGGGGAGCTGTGTGGGGGGGGGGGGGGAGCTGTGTGAGGGGGGGAGGGGGAGCTGTGTGAGGGGAGGGGGAGCTGTGTGGGGGGGGGGGGGGGAGCTGTGTGGGGGGGGGGAGGGGGGAGCTGTGTGGGGGGGGGAGGGGAGCTGTGTGTGGGGGGGGGAGGGGGAGCTGTGTGTGGGGGGGGGAGGGGGGGCTGTGTGTGGGGGGGGGAGGGGGAGCTGTGTGGGGGGGGGGAGGGGGAGCTGTGTGGGGGGGGAGGGGGAGCTGTGTGGGGGGGGGGGGGAGCTGTGTGGGGGGGGAGGGGGAGCTGTGTGGGGGGGGGAGGGGGAGCTGTGTGGGGGGGGGAGGGGGAGCTGTGTGAGGGGAGGGGGGAGCTGTGTGTGGGAGGGGGAGCTGTGTGGGGGGAGGGGGAGCTGTGTGTGGGGGGGGGGAGGGGGAGCGTGTGGGGGGGGAGGGGGAGCTGTGTGAGGGGGGAGGGGGGAGCTGTGTGGGGGGAGGGGGGAGCTGTGTGGGGGGGGAGGGGGAGATGTGTGGGGGGGGGGGGGGAGCTGTGTGGGGGGGGAGGGGGAGCTGTGTGTGGGGGGGAGGGGGAGCTGTGTGTGGGGGAGGGGGAGCTGTGTGGGTGGGGGGGGAGGGGGGAGCTGTGTGTGGGGGGGGAGGGGGAGCTGTGTGTGGGGGGGGGAGGGGGAGCTGTGTGTGGGGGGGGAGGGGGAGCTGTGTGTGGGAGGGGGAGCTGTGTGTGGGGGGGGGAGGGGGAGTGTGTGTTGGGGGGGGGAGGGGGGGCGGGTGTGGGGGGGGGGGGGGGGAGCTGTGTGTGGGGGGGGGGAGGGGGAGCTGTGTGGGGGGGGGGGAGGGGGAGGTGTGGGGGGGGGGGGGGGGGAGCTGTGTGGGGGGGGAGGGGGAGCTGTTGTGGGGGGGGGAGGGGGAGCTGTGTGGGGGGGGGAGGGGGGAGCTGTGTGAGGGGGGGGAGGGGGAGCTGTGTGTGGTGGAGGGGGAGCTGTGTGTGTGGGGGGGGAGGGGGGAGCTGTGTGGGGGGGGAGGGGGAGCTGTGTGGGGGGGGAGGGGGAGCTGGTGGGGGGGGAGGGGGAGCTGTGTGGGGGGGGGGGAGGGGGAGCTGTGTGAGGGGAGGGGGGAGCTGTGTGAGGGGGGGGAGGGGGAGCTGTGTGAGGGGAGGGGGAGCTGTGTGTGGGGGGGGGGGAGGGGGAGCTGTGTGGGGGGGGAGGGGGAGCTGTGTGGGGGGGGAGGGGGAGCTGTGTGGGGGGGGAGGGGGAGCAGTGTGGGGGGGGAGGGGGAGCTGTGTGGGTGTGGGGGGGTGGAGGGGGAGCTGTGTGGGGGGGGTGGGGAGCTGTGTGGGGGGGGGAGGGGGAGCTGTGTGGGGGGGGAGGGGGAGCGTGTGGGGGGGGGGAGCTGTGTGAGGGGAGGGGGAGCTGTGTGAGGGGGGGAGGGGGAGCTGTGTGAGGGGAGGATGGGGAGCTGTGTGAGGGGAGGGGGGAGCTGTGTGAGGGGAGGGGGGGAGCTGTGTGGGGGGGAGGGGGAGCTGTGTGGGGGGGAGGGGGGGGGAGCTGTGTGGGGGGGGAGGGGGAAGCTGTGTGAGGGGGGAGGGGGAGCTGTGTGAGGGGGGAGGGGGAGCTGTGTGGGGGGGGGGGGGGAGCTGTGTGGGGGGGGGAGGGGGAGCTGTGTGGGGGGGGGGGGGAGCTGTGTGGGGGGGGAGGGGAGCTGTGTGGGGGGGAGGGGGAGCTGTGTGGGGGGGGAGGGGGAGCTGTGTGGGGGAGGGGGGGAGCTGTGTGAGGGGGGGGGGGGCAGCTGTGTGAGGGGGGGAGGGGGAGCTGTGTGAGGGGGGAGGGGGAGCTGTGTGAGGGGGGAGGGGGAGCTGTGTGAGGGGGGAGGGGGAGCTGTGTGGGGGGGGAGGGGGAGCTGTGTGGGGGGGGGGGGGGAGCTGTGTGGGGGGGAGGGGGAGCTGTGTGGGGGGGGAGGGGGAGCTGTGTGAGGGGGGAGGGGGAGCTGTGTGAGGGGAGGGGGGGAGCTGTGTGGGGGGGAGGGGGAGCTGTGTGGGGGGGGGGGAGCTGTGTGGGGGGAGGGTGAGCTGTGTGAGGGGAGGGGGAGCTGTGTGGGGGGGGAGGGGGAGCTGTGTGGGGGGGGGGGGGGGAGCTGTGTGGGGGGGGGAGGGGGAGCTGTGTGGGGGGAGGGGGGGAGCTGTGGGAGGGGGGGGGGGGAGCTGTGTGGGGGGGGAGGGGGAGCTGTGTGGGGGGGAGGGGGAGCTGTGTGGGGGGGGAGGGGGAGCTGTGTGGGGGGGAGGGGGAGCTGTGTGGGGGGGGAGGGGGAGCAGTGTGGGGGGGGAGGGGGAGCAGTGTGGGGGGGGAGGGGGAGCAGTGTGGGGGGGGAGGGGGAGCAGTGTGGGGGGGGAGGGGGAGCAGTGTGGGGGGGGGAGGGGGAGCTGTGTGGGGGGGGAGGGGGAGCTGTGTGGGGGGGGAGGGGGAGCTGTGTGGGGGGGAGGGGGAGCGGTGTGGGGGGGGAGGGGGAGCAGTGTGGGGGGAGAGGGGGAGCAGTGTGGGGGGGGAGGGGGAGCAGTGTGGGGGGGGAGGGGGAGCAGTGTGGGGGGGGAGGGGGAGCAGTGTGGGGGGGGGGAGGGGGAGCAGTGTGGGGGGGGGAGGGGGAGCAGTGTGGGGGGGGAGGGGGAGCAGTGTGGGGGGGGGAGGGGGAGCAGTGTGGGGGGGGAGGGGGGAGCAGTGTGGGGGGGGAGGGGGAGCAGTGTGGGGGGGGAGGGGGAGCAGTGTGGGGGGGGGAGGGGGAGCAGTGTGGGGGGGGGAGGGGGAGCAGTGTGGGGGGGGAGGGGGAGCCGTTGTGGGGGGGGAGGGGGGAGCCGTGTGGGGGGGGGAGGGGGAGCCGTGTGGGGGGGGAGGGGGAGCAGTGGGGGGGGGAGGGGAGCAGTGTGGGGGGGGGGGAGGGGGAGCAGTGTGGGGGGGGGAGGGGGAGCAGTGTGGGTGGGGGGGAGGGGGAGCAGTGTGGGGGGGGAGGGGGAGCAGTGTGGGGGGGGAGGGGGAGCAGTGTGGGGGGGGAGGGGGAGCCGTGTGGGGGGGGAGGGGGAGCAGTGTGGGGGGGGAGAGGGAGCGGTGTGGGGGGGAGGGGGGAGCCGTGTGGTGGGGGAGGGGGCAGCCGTGTGGGGGGGGAGGGGGAGCCGTGTGGGGGGGGAGGGGGAGACGTGTGGGGGGGGAGGGGGAGCCGTGTGGGGGGGGAGGGGGAGCCGTGTGGGGGGGGGAGGGGGGAGCCGTGTGGGGGGGGGAGGGGGAGCCGTGGGGGGGGGGGGGGGGGGAGGGGGAGCCGGTGGGGGGGGGGGGGGGGGAGCAGTGTGGGGGGGGGAGGGGGAGCAGTGTGGGGGGGGGGAGGGGGAGCAGTGTGGGGGGGGAGGGGGAGCAGTGTGGGGGGGGGGGAGGGGAGCGGTGTGTGGGGGGGGGGGAGGGGGAGCGTGGTGTGGGGGGGGGAGGGGGAGCGTGTGGGGGGGGGGAGGGGGAGCCGTGTGGGGGGGGGGGGGGAGAGTGTGGGGGGGGAGGGGGAGATGTGGGGGGGGGGGAGGGGGGAGCTGTGGGGGGGGGGAGGGGGAGCTGTGTGGGGGGGGGGGGGGGAGCTGTGTGGGGGGGGGGGGGGGAGCTGTGGGGGGGGGGGGGGGGAGCTGGTGGGGGGGAGGGGGAGCTGTGGGGAGGGGGAGGGGGAGCTGTGGGGAGGGGAGGGGGGGAGCTGTGTGAGGGGGAGGGGGAGCTGTGTGAGGGGAGGGGGGGAGCTGTGTGGGGGGGGGGGGGAGGGGGAGTGTGGGGGGGGAGGGGGAGCTGTGGGGGGGGGGGGGGGAGCTGTGGGGGGGGGAGGGGGAGCTGTGTGGGGGGGGAGGGGGGAGCTGTGTGAGGGGGGGAGGGGGAGCTGTGTGGGGGGGGGAGGGGGAGCTGTGGGGGGGGGGAGGGGGAGCTGTGTGGGGGGGGAGGGGGAGCTGTGTGGGGGGGGGAGGGGGAGCTGTGTGGGGGGGGGGGGGGGAGCTGTGTGGGGGGGAGGGGAGCTGTGTGAGGGGAGGGGGGGGAGCTGTGTGAGGGGAGGATGGGGAGCTGTGTGAGGGGAGGGGGGAGCTGTGTGGGGGGGGAGGGGGAGCTGTGTGGGGGGGGGGGGAGCTGTGTGGGGGGGGGGGGGGGGGAGGGGAGCTGTGTGGGGGGGAGGGGGAGCTGTGTGGGGGGGGGGGGGGGAGCTGTGTGAGGGGAGGGGGGAGCTGTGTGAGGGGGGAGGGGGAGCTGTGTGAGGGGAGGGGGGAGCTGTGTGAGGGGGGGAGGGGGAGCTGTGTGGGGGGGGAGGGGGAGCTGTGGGGGGGGGGGGAGGGGGAGCTGTGGGGGGGGGGGGGAGGGGGAGCTGTGGGTGGGGGAGGGGGGGGGGGGGGGGAGCTGTGGGGGGGTGGGGGGAGGGGGAGCTGTGGGGGGGGGGGGAGGGGGAGCTGTGGGGGGGGGGGGGGAGGGGGAGCTGTGGGGGGGGGGGAGGGGGAGCTGTGGGGGGGGGGAGGGGGAGCTGTGGGGGGGGGAGGGGGAGCTGTGGGGGGGGGAGGGGGAGCTGTGGGGGGGGGGAGGGGGAGCTGTGGGGGGGGGGGAGGGGGAGCTGTGGGGGGGGGGGAGGGGGAGCTGTGGGGGGGGGGAGGGGGAGCTGTGGGGGGGGGAGGGGGAGCTGTGTGGGGGGGGGAGGGGGAGCTGTGTGTGGGGGGGAGGGGGAGCTGTGTGGGGGGGGAGGGGGAGCTGTGTGTGGGGGGGGAGGGGGAGCTGTGTGTGGGGGGGGGAGGGGGAGCTGTGTGTGGGGGGGGAGGGGGAGCTGTGTGTGGGGGGGGGAGGGGGAGCTGTGTGTGGGGGGGGGAGGGGGAGCTGTGTGTGGGGGGGGGAGGGGGGAGCTGTGTGTGGGGGGGGGAGGGGGAGCTGTGTGTGGGGGGGGAGGGGGGGCTGTGTGGTGGGGGGGGAGGGGAGCTGTGTGTGGGGGGGGAGGGGAGCTGTGTGTGGGGGGGGGGAGGGGGAGCTGTGTGTGGGGGGGGGGGGAGGGGGAGCTGTGTGTGGGGGGGGGAGGGGGAGCTGTGTGTGGGGGGGGAGGGGGAGCTGTGGTGTGGGGGGGGAGGGGGAGCTGTGTGTGGGGGGGGGAGGGGGAGCTGTGTGTGGGGGGGGAGGGGGAGCTGTGTGTGGGGGGGGAGGGGGAGCTGTGTGTGGGGGGGGGAGGGGGAGCTGTGTGTGGGGGGGTGAGGGGGAGCTGTGTGTGGGGGGGGGAGGGGGAGCTGTGTGTGGGGGGTGAGGGGGAGCTGTGTGTGGGGGGGGGAGGGGGAGCTGTGTGTGGGGGGGGGAGGGGGAGCTGTGTGTGGGGGGGGGGAGGGGGAGCTGTGCGGTGTCCGGACTACAACCCCCATGATGCTGTGCGGCGGCGGTCCGCGCAGGCGCGCTGGCCGGTTCACGCGCCGCCTCCGTCCCTTTATTTTGAATATTGGGCTGTGGAATAAATAACGGTTTTAACGGCCTGGCAACCGCGCTGCCGGAACCCAGTGAGAGAAATAAATAAATAAACTCCTCTGCGGCATTGTGACAGACCCGGGAGAGGTGATGTGCTGGGGGGGGGGGGGGGGTATTGAAGGATGGACCAGGGCTGAGCCGCAGTCAGCCCCTCTCCCCCTGTCCCCCGGCCCCGGCCTGAGCCGCTGTCAACCCCGCTCCCCCTGTCCCCCGGCCCCGGCCTGAGCCGCTGTCAGCCCCGCTCCCCCCGGCCCAAGCCGCTGTCAGCCTCGGCCCCCCCGGAAACACGGTAAATCTTACCTACACAGTCAGTAAGTTTATGTCGCCAAGAGTCGAGCTCCTGTCGGAAGCCGCGCCTTTCCATCGAGCATTGTTGAGTGTGACACGGACTCGCCATTTCCTGACAGGGGTTTGGGGGGGGGGGGGGGGAGATATGATATAAAAATTAATCCGCCTCCATGGCGGTGGCTGCCCGATGAGGGAGGGGGGGTCTGAGTGGGGGATGGGGAGGCGGGCTGCAGGCGGCGGCGACAACGTGCGCGCCCGCGTGTGCGCGCCGCCCCAGAGAGCTGCGTGCGCGTACCCATCCCGCGGCGCCGACAGGTTCTCCTGGCCCCGCCCCCTCCTCAGGCCCTCCCCACCCCCTCGGCCCGCCCCCTCCTCACCCACTCCTCAGCCCCTCCCCCACCCCCTCCTCAGGACAAAGGCCAGAATGCCAAATTTCCGAGTGTTGTGACCTGCGGCTCCCTCCTCGTCGCCAGCTGCATTTGCGCCTCCCCCCCCACCCCATTTAGTCAGCTGTATGTGGCTGCTCGCAATGCAACCCCCTCCGCTTTTGAGAAAGGGGGGGGGATTGCTGCGGCGGACGGACTGGGCGACTGACCACCTTGTGGGAGGCCTTCGCTCGGCCAGCAAAAATGTAGCCAACCTCCCTGCCGCTCTGCCATTTTAACACGGCGCCTTGCTCTCGTGCCCGTATCTCCATCCTTGGCCTGCTGCAGTGAAGCCCAACACTAGCTGGAAGAGCAGCATTTCATCTTCCAATTAGGCACATTACCGTCCTCAGAACTCAAGATTGAGTTCAACAAATTTAGACTGCGACCTTTCTCCTCCATCTTAACCTCATTTTTATAGCCCCTACGTTTTTGTCTCAATGCAACACCCCCCCCCCCCCCCCCCCCCCCGTCCTGACCCCACACCAGGCCACCTGCCTCTTGTTTAGTTTGCAACACCTTTGCTGCAATCTCCCAGCTGGTTTAATATTCAACACATTTTCCCTCTCTGTTAGTTCCGATGAAGGGTCAAATGGACTCGAAACATTAACTCTGCTTTCTCCCCCGACCGATCCTGCCAGACCTGCTGAGTTTTACAGCATTCTCTCTTTTTGGTTCAGAATCCAGCATCCGCAGTATTTTGCTCATTTTGTTTATCTGAGACCACCGCCTCATGTCCCCGGGCTGCATGGTGGAACAGGGTCAAGGGGCTGGATGGTCTACCTCTGCTCCAGTTTAGAATGTTTGTAAGTTCACGACAAATTAGCTTCTCTGTTCCCTGCATTACAACAGTGGTGATGAAAAACATACCTCGAGTGCTCTGAGAAATATGATGGTTGTGAAAGGCGCCACGTAAATGCAAACATTTTCTTGTCTTAACATTACAAATATGGGTTGTGACGGACAGTGATTCAGAGCTGGAATCAAACCTGGGATCTCGGTGCCATGAGGGAGCAGTGCTATCCACTGCGCCACTGTGCTGCCCTCAAGTTCCACATTCCCATCTACCCCCGATAACCTTTGATTTCCTTGCCGAACAAGAATCTATCTAGCTGTGACTTAAAAATATTGAATTAACTGGCCCTCTGTGGCAAAGAGTTCCAAAATTGCAATACACTCGGAGAGAAAAATCTCTTCACATATCTGTCCTGAAAGGGCGACCCCTAATTTGAAAACAGTGCCCCTAATTCTGGACTCAAACACAAGAGGAAACATCCTTTCCACGTCAACCTTGCCAAGATCATTCAGGATCTTTTACACTTCCATCAAATCACCCCTCACTCTTCTAAATTCCAATGAAAGCAAACGCAGCCTGCCGAATCTATTCTCAAACTTTCTAAGAATTATTTCAATGTCCTCTTTTTCCTTCGCTATATGAAACACAAATGACTAAAACTTCTTGATGGCCTTGGAGCCCATTAGATTTAGTAAGCTGTAAGCTTGTATCTTTTTTGATTTATCCGATAATACAGCACCGCAATAGGCCACTCCGTTTTAAACTTGGCTCAGCTGCCCGCAGTATTTTCATCGAATACGAGCAGATGGATGCGGCAAAGTCCTTGTGACACGCTGCCAACTCCTGACGCCATACCGAAGTGCTGGGTTCCCAAAGACTGGTGACAAAGGCACACTGTGACAATTATATTGTGAAGCTAATTGTCTCATTAAAGACAGGTGATGGTTATTGGTTTAATGTCCAAAAGAGTACAAATGGACAGAGCTGATACATTTGCTGTGGGGATTTAATATGGAGTTTGTATCGCTTGAGCTGGATGCATAATAAACATGCTGACAGTAAAAGGACACGTTGCTGTATTATTCCTCCACCATATACCAACATTTAATATTAGCCTGGTAGCAGAGCATTGGTGATTGGCAAAATAAGGTTTTTGGCTTCACCCTCTGACCAAAAAGAAGTATATTGCTGTTGGCAAAGTTAAGTCAGAGGATGGCAGAAGGAAAATACAAAATCTCAAACTTTGATTATCCGCCGATTTTCTGTGAGACTGAACAATATCAACAATGGAAAAACAAGATGGAAATGTGGTCGCAGGTTAGCACTCTGCCCTGGAAGAAGTAGGGCTTTGTCATTACTGGGAAAAAGTAGGATTATTAGTAAGTGTTTTCATAAATGGAAGTGAATGAGTTGGATAGTGAAGAGGGACTGCACCTTCTATTATAATATAATCTTTATTGTCACATGTAAACTTACATTAACATTGCAATGAAGTTACTAGGAAAAGCCCCTAGTCACCACATTCCGGCGCCTGTTCGGGTACACAGAGGGAGAATTCAGAATGTCCAAATTACCTAACGGCACGTCTTTCGAAACTTGTGGAGGAAACCGGAGCGCCCGGAGGAAACCCAGGCAGACACGGGGAAAACGTGCAGACTCCGCACAGACTGTGACCCAAGCCGGGAATCGAACCTGGGACTCTGGCGCTGTGAAGCAACAGTGCTAACCGTTTGGGGATTAGTTTTACAAAAAGGATGAGTTAATGGAAGCATTTGAAGCAAGATTAACCTTCGATAAACTAAAGAAAACAGATGATCAGTCCATGGGGAATATATTATGGACTTTGATAAATGGTGTAAGACTGGAGACATTTGAGTTTGAAATCCCGGAATCTGTATCAGAGAAACCAACTATTTTCAATTTGTAAAACTGAAAAAATGTTACTGTACGACAGGAGTGATAACTCTGACGCATAGGTGTCTTTTATGCCAAAACAAACTTTCATTTAATCATAGAATTAACTACATTAACAACAAATAAATAGCTTTACGGTTAGCAGTTCTTAAAAAAAGGAAGAAACCTTAATTTACTTCCTAAACCTGCCACTCTGTTCCAATTAAGCAAACTAATATATATTAAATTCCAGTCATGAATAAAGTTAGCAACCAGTGTTTTACTTACTTTTATCTGTGCAGTCTTTGGAGCAAGAACCTTTCAGGAACAAACTAAAACACCTCTGTTCAAATTAGAGTTCTAGGACCTACTGACTCTTCAGACAGACCTGGCTCCTCCAATTAACTACATCAGTTGTGCCCAAAGCATATGGCATTATTTTGCCTCTTCTTACAAGATATTCCTTGACATTACAGTGAAAAATATAAAATATGACAATTTTGTATATTCATCACAGTATTAACACTTAAGTTTCTCAAATGTGCACGTACTTCTCATGTCGATAGACTTTTGGTAGGGATTTAATTTTACAGTAAATGCAATCTCCGAGACAAATGGCTGCTGCTCAAAAAATAAATATTGGAAGACAGTAATTTCTGGCTACTTTTCTATTGAATACAGCCACCGTGTCACCTGGCTAGGAATCCTGTGGCGAGTAACTCATCTCCTGACCCCGCAAAGCCTGCCCACCATCCACAAGACACAAGTCAAGAGTGTGATGGAATACTCTCCACTTGCCTGGATGAGCGCAGCTCCAGCAACACTCAAGAAGCTCAACATCTGGAGTATTGTGTTCAGTTTTGGTCTCCTTACCTGAGAAAGGACGTACTGCTGCTGGAGGGTGTGCAGAGGAGATTCCCTAGGTTAACCCCAGAGTTGAGGGGGTTGGATTACGAGTAGAAGTTGAGTAGACTGGGATTGTACTCATTGGAATTTAGAAGGATGCGGGGTGATTTTATAGAAACATAAAAAATTATGAAGGGAATAGATAGGATAGATGCGGGCAGGTTGTTTCCACTGGCGGGTGAAAGCAGAACTAGGGGGCATAGCCTCAAAATAAGGGGAAGTAGATTTAGGACTGGTTTTAGGCGGAAATTCTTCACCCGAATCTATGGAATTCCCTGCCCAGTGAAGCAGTTGAGGCTCCTTCATTAAATGTTTTCAAGATAAAGATAGATAGTTTTTTGAAGAATAAAGGGATTAAGGATTATGGTGTTCAGGTGGGAAAGTGGAGCTGAGTCCAAAAAAGATCAGCCATGATCTCATTGAATGGCGGAGCAGGCTCGAGGGGCCAAATGGCCTACTCTTGCTCCTAGTTCTTATGTCCTCACAGCGCCAGAGACGCGGGTTCAATCCCAGCCTTGGGTGACTGTGTGGAGTTTGTACGTTCTACCCATTTCTGCAAGGTTTCCTCTGGTGCTCCAGTTACCTCCCACAGTCCAAAGATGTGCAGGGTAGGTTGATTACTGGGGCAGCATGGTAGCACAAGTGGATAGCACTGTGGCTTCACAGCGCCAGGGCCCAGGTTCGATTCCCTGCTGGGTCACTGTCTGTGCGGAGTCTGCACGTTCTCCCCGTGTCTGCGTGGGCTTCCTCCGGGTGCTCCAGTTTCCTCTCACAGTCCAAAGACGTGCGGGTTAGGTGGATTGGCCATGATAAATTGCCCTTCGTGACGAAAAAAGATTAGGAGGTGTTACTGGGTTATGGGGATAGGGGGGAAGTAAGGACTTAAGTGGGTCGGTGCAGACTCGATGGGCCGAATGGCCTCCTTCTGCACTGTATGTTCTATATAAATCTATTTTTTTTTTAAATTTAGATTACCCAATTATTTTTTCCAATTAAGGGGCAATTTAGCGTGGCCAATCCACCCACTCTGCACATTTTTGGGTTGTGGGGGCGAAACCCACGCAGACACAGGGAGAATGTGCAAACTCCACACGGACAGTGACCCAGAGCCGGGATCGAACCTGGGACCTCAGCGCCGTGAGGCGGTTGTGCTAACCACTAGGCCACCGTGCTGCCCTGTTCTATATAAATCTATGATTGGTCATCCCAAATTGCCACTTAGTGTCCAAACTGTTAGATGGGGTTATGGGCTTGGGCCCAGGTAGGGTGCTCATTCAGAAGGTCGGTGCAGACCCGACAGACTGAATGGTCTCCTTCCACATTGTATGGATTCCATTATTCTAAGATATTTAAACATTTTCTGCCAATCATAAATAGAAGTGGCTCACAGGAAAAAAGAAAAAATCCCAAGGCCAAGAGGAGGAGCTGCTGAAAAAACAGAGGGGTTAACAAAACAGAAAATAATTATTGGAGCATTAAATTTGATGGTCACCCCATAGAACGCAAGCTAGTTACCAGCGCATGCTATTCAGTGTTATGTGGTAAAGGAAAGTGGCTTAAAAGTATCATGTTACAGCC
This sequence comes from Scyliorhinus canicula, assembly GCF_902713615.1. Classification (NCBI taxonomy): domain Eukaryota; kingdom Metazoa; phylum Chordata; class Chondrichthyes; order Carcharhiniformes; family Scyliorhinidae; genus Scyliorhinus; species Scyliorhinus canicula. The sequence continues at coordinate 6,486,204 of NC_052161.1, forward strand.
ATCCTCCATTCAATTGCAAGGTACAGGATGGACCAACACTGGCAGGATTAAGATACGAGGATAAAGGATTTGTTGGAACTCCTGTAGTTATACAGAACCAGCAGTCATCATTATTGGGCAGAAAAACATGTTTGCAATTGAGGCTCATTTACAAGGTTGATGAAATTGCTCTTGAGGAGGCCAGTAATGTACACAGAAACAAATTTACACCCCTTATTTTCATTTTTAGGAAAGCTGAAGACAGAATATCATTTGACCCTAACAGCAGCTCCTAAGCCAATATGTCTATTCACAGCGAGAAACATCCGTCACACACTCTTGGATAAGGTTAAAAGTGAGATTGAACAACTGTTACAACGAGGGGTCATCTCTCCCAGTAACCATACCAACAAAGTGGTGTCCTGGACTGGTTACAGTCCCAAAACGAATGATTCAATTAGAATCAGCATGAACTAAACAAGTCAGTAGAGTGCTTCAGTGGACGAACGTCTCACTAAATTAGCAAAAAGTACGCACTTTACAAATTTGGATGCTAACAGCAGCCTGTGGTAGTTACATCTGGACAAAGAATCCAGATTGTTAACTACTTTTATCACCCCGTTTGTTGTTATTGTTTTAACAGGTTGCCATATGGAATTTTCTGCACCTGTGATAGAATCAGAGAATCTCTACATTGCAGAAGAAGGCCATTCGGCCCATCGAGTCTGCACCGACCCTCTGAAAGGCACCCCCAGTAAGCCCATGCTCCCACCCTGTGCCCGTAACCCGGTAACCTCACTTAATCTTTTTGGACACTAAGGGGCAATTGATCATGGCCAATCCACCTAACCTGCACACCTTTGAACTGTGGGAGGAAACCGGAGCACTCGGAGGAAACCCACGCAGACACGGGGAGAAAGTGCAGACTCCACACAGACAGTGACCCAAGGCTGGAATTGAACCCGGGTCCCTGGCGTTGTGAGGCAGCAGTGCTAATCAATGTGCCACGGTGCCAATATTCTAAGGAATTGCCCTTAGAGTCCAAAAAGGTTAGGAGTTATTGGGTTAAGGGGATAAGGTGGAAGTGAGGGCTTAGGTGGGTCTTTGCAGACTCGATGGGCCGAATGGCCTCCTTCTGCACTGTATGTTCTATGTAATGACCCCGGAAGGCACGGAAGGAGTAATATGTCATATGCACGACATTCTCATTCACGGTTCATTGAAGGAAGAACATGACGATTGAGTGAGATCATTCAAGAAGCAGGTTTGCATTGAACAACAAATGTGAATTTGCAAAGCCTATGTTAAAATTCTTAGGGTACATGATGCAAGCTTCATGAATTATGGTTGATCCATGGAAAACCAAGCTGATTAGTGTGTTCCTACAGCCTAGAAACATCAGACTATTGCAAAGATTCCTTGGGACGGTCAACCAAATAGGCAAGCTCCTACAAAACTTTGCAGAATTCAACAAGCTATTAGCACAAGTGTAGAGGCAAGGTGCTGGAACATGGGCCAGCAAAATGCTTTTGAAAGAATTGAAAATCTCCTAATTTAACCAGAAGTTCTAATGCAGTATGATCCAGAATTACCAGCAATTGTAGGAGCAGACACATCATCTTTATGCCTGGGCACAGTGCGGTTTCAAGTTTTTAAAAAATGGACAAATAAGACCAGTTTATTGTGCCTGAAGGCCTCTCACAGGCACAGACAAAAGCTATTCAGCCATTGAGGAAGAAGCTTTAACAGTCACATGAGCTTGTGAGAAGTTCTTTGATTATGTGAAAATTGTTGAAAGTTGAAACTGACCACAAACTTTTGGTTACTTTTCTTAACCTAAGGAAAATGGCAAAAATGGCACCTGTTTCACCATTTTAGACTGAGACTCATGAGATATGATTCAGTTACTGAGTAGGTTCAAGGGAAGTACCATATGACAACAGATACACTATCAAGAATATCAGTGGAAGGAGTCAACCAGGAAGATTTAAATCTTATTGAGGGAGTGGAAGCATTTACTCCACTCATTACACACCAACCACAGAAAATAAATTACAAGAGATTAAGCAAGAAAAATAACAGGATGCCAAGTGCAGCCAAATAAGAGTATTTCCAGACGGATGGCCAGATTATACTCATAGTAAACTAGTACGTTGCCAGTCCTTCAGAGAAAACATCTCACAATCATTGATAATTTCTTGTTTTTAATGACAGACGGGTCACCTCTAAAACACCTTGATTGAACATTCTCCGCAAGGTATATCAAGGTCAATTGGGAATGGAAAAATGCTGAGCAAGTGCCAAGCAGTCAGTCTGGTGGCCAGGCAGCAGTCACTCCATTGAAGAGATAATGAGGAATTGCCTTAAGTGTGGAGTAAATAGCAACAGCAGAGCAAACTACTGGCACCGTCCACTTGCCTTCGAGACCATGGTAGCACCTGGGAATGGATTTATTAGAGCTAAAACGCAAAGTTTCGTCATTGACATTGATTACTACCCAGATGCTTTGAAGTGAGTAGACTGCCCAGCATCACAGTGGAGGCAGTGACGCCATCATTAAAAAGAATCTTCGCCACACATAGCATCCCAGCCATTGTTGCGTTAGACAATAATGCTCAGTTTGCTACAGGGCTGCTCCATAACTTTGCGCAGGAATATAGTTTCATGCATGTGACTAGTTTGCCGAGATATCCTCAGTCGAATGGAGAAGCAGAAAGAAGGGTTTGAGCAATGAAGAAGAACAAGGATGTTAACGTAGCCCTTCTTACCCATAGAACCTAACCGCTGATACCAGGTTCTCGCCATTGGAATTATTGATGAGAAGACGGCAGGGAACATAACCTCCAGCTCAGCAAAACCTAACATTACCCCAGATGGTCATGAGAGAGTTAGAAAGTGTGTGGAGCAACAATGCTGCTGCTCTGGGAGGTGTTGCTCTGGGTGCTGTTGCTCTGGGTGCTGTTGCTCTGGGTGCTGTTGCTCTGGGTGCTGTTGCTCTGGGTGCTGTTGCTCTGGGTGCTGTTGCCCTGGGTGCTGTTGCTCTGGGTGCTGTTGCTCTGGGTGCTGTTGCTCTGGGTGCTGTTGCTCTGGGTGCTGTTGCCCTGGGTGCTGTTGCTCTTGGTGGTGTTGCTCTGGGTGCTGTTGCTCTGGGTGCTGTTGCTCTGGGTGCTGTTGCTCTGAGTGCTGTTGCTCTGGGATGTGTTGCTCTGGGTGCTGTTGCTCTGGGTGCTGTTGCTCTGGGTGCTGTTGCTCTGGGTGCTGTTGCTCTGTCACTGTGCTGTTGCCCTGGGTGCTGTTGCTCTGGGTGCTGTTGCTCTGGGTGCTGTTGCTCTGGGATGTGTTGCTCTGTCACTGTGCTGTTGCCCTGGGTGCTGTTGCTCTGGGTGCTGTTGCTCTGGGTGCTGTTGCTCTGGGTGCTGTTGCTCTGGGTGCTGTTGCTCTGGGTGCTGTTGCTCTGGGTGCTGTTGCTCTGGGTGCTGTTGCTCTGAGTGCTGTTGCTCTGGGATGTGTTGCTCTGGGTGCTGTTGCTCTGGGTGCTGTTGCTCTGGGTGCTGTTGCTCTGGGTGCTGTTGCTCTGTCACTGTGCTGTTGCCCTGGGATGTGTTGCTCTGGGTGCTGTTGCTCTGAGTGCTGTTGCTCTGGGATGTGTTGCTCTGGGTGCTGTTGCTCTGTCACTGTGCTGTTGCTCTGGGATGTGTTGCTCTGGGTGCTGTTGCTCTGTCACTGTGCTGTTGCTCTGGGTGCTGTTGCTCTGGGTGCTGTTGCTCTGGGTGCTGTTGCTCTGGGTGCTGTTGCTCTGGGTGCTGTTGCTCTGGGTGCTGTTGCTCTGGGTGCTGTTGCTCTGGGTGCTGTTGCTCTGGGTGCTGTTGCTCTGTCACTGTGCTGTTGCTCTGGGTGCTGTTGCTCTGGGTGCTGTTGCTCTGGGTGCTGTTGCTCTGGGTGCTGTTGCTCTGTCACTGTGCTGTTGCTCTGGGTGCTGTTGCTCTGGGTGCTGTTGCTCTTGGTGGTGTTGCTCTGGGTGCTGTTGCTCTGGGTGCTGTTGCTCTGTCACTGTGCTGTTGCTCTGGGTGCTGTTGCTCTGGGTGCTGTTGCTCTGGGTGCTGTTGCTCTGGGTGCTGTTGCTCTGTCACTGTGCTGTTGCTCTGGGTGCTGTTGCTCTGGGTGCTGTTGCTCTTGGTGGTGTTGCTCTGGGCGGTGCTGCTCTGGGTGCTGTTGCTCTGGGTGCTGTTGCTCTGGGTGCTGTTGCTCTGGGTGCTGTTGCTCTGTCACTGTGCTGTTGCTCTGGGTGCTGTTGCTCTGGATGCTGTTGCTCTGTCACTGTGCTGTTGCTCTGGGTACTGTTGCTCTGGGTGCTGTTGCTCTGGGTGCTGTTGCTCTGGGTGCTGTTGCTCTGGGTGCTGTTGCTCTGGGTGCTGTTGCTCTGGGTGCTGTTGCTCTGGGTGCTGTTGCTCTGTCACTGTGCTGTTGCTCTGGGTGCTGTTGCTCTGGATGCTGTTGCTCTGTCACTGTGCTGTTGCTCTGGGTGCTGTTGCTCTGGGTGCTGTTGCTCTGTCACTGTGTTGTTGCTCTGGGTGCTGTTGCTCTGGGTGCTGTTGCTCTGTCACTGTGTTGTTGCTCTGGGTGCTGTTGCTCTGGGTGCTGTTGCTCTGGGTGCTGTTGCTCTGGGTGCTGTTGCTCTGGGTGCTGTTGCTCTGGGTGCTGTTGCTCTGGGTGCTGTTGCTCTGTCACTGTGCTGTTGCTCTGGGTGCTGTTGCTCTGGGTGCTGTTGCTCTGGGAGGTGTTGCTCTGGGTGCTGTTGCTCTTGGTGCTGTTGCTCTGGGTGCTGTTGCTCTGGGTGCTGTTGCTCTGGGAGGTGTTGCTCTGGGTGCTGTTGCTCTTGGTGCTGTTGCTCTGGGTGCTGTTGCTCTGGGTGCTGTTGCTCTGGGTGCTGTTGCTCTGTCACTGTACTGTTGCTCTGGGGTGTATTGCTCTGGGTGCTGTTGCTCTGGGTGCTGTTGCTCTGTCACTGTGCTGTTGCTCTGGGTGCTGTTGCTCTGGGTGCTGTTGCTCTGGGTGCTGTTGCTCTGGGTGCTGTTGCTCTGGGTGCTGTTGCTCTGTCACTGTGCTGTTGCTCTGTCACTGTGCTGTTGCTCTGGGTGCTGTTGCTCTGGGTGCTGTTGCTCTGTCACTGTGCTGTTGCTCTGGGGGGTGTTGCCCTAGGTGCTGTTGCTCTGGGTGCTGTTGCTCTGGGTGCTGTTGCTCTGGGTGCTGTTGCTCTGTCACTGTACTGTTGCTCTGGGATGTGTTGCCCTGGGTGCTGTTGCTCTGGCACTGTGCTGTTGCTCTGGGTGCTGTTGCTCTGGGTGCTGTTGCTCTGGGTGCTGTTGCTCTGTCACTGTGCTGTTGCTCTGTCACTGTGCTGTTGCTCTGGGTGCTGTTGCTCTGGGTGCTGTTGCTCTGTCACTGTGCTGTTGCTCTGGGTGCTGTTGCTCTGGGATGTGTTGCCCTGGGTGCTGTTGCTCTGTCACTGTGCTGTTGCCCTGGGTGCTGTTGCTCTGGGTGCTGTTGCTCTGGGTGCTGTTGCTCTGGGTGCTGTTGCTCTGTCACTGTGCTGTTGCTCTGGGTGCTGTTGCTCTGTCACTGTGCTGTTGCTCTGGGTGCTGTTGCTCTGGGTGCTGTTGCTCTGTCACTGTACTGTTGCTCTGGGGTGTATTGCTCTGGGTGCTGTTGCTCTGGGTGCCGTTGCTCTGGGTGCTGTTGCTCTGTCACTGTGCTGTTGCTCTGGGTGCTGTTGCTCTGGGTGCTGTTGCTCTGTCACTGTACTGTTGCTCTGGGTGCTGTTGCTCTGGGTACTGTTGCTCTGGGTGCTGTTGCTCTGTCACTGTACTGTTGCTCTGGGGTGTATTGCTCTGGGTGCTGTTGCTCTGGGTGCTGTTGCTCTGTCACTGTGCTGTTGCTCTGGGTGCTGTTGCTCTGGGTGCTGTTGCTCTGGGTGCTGTTGCTCTGTCACTGTGCTGTTGCTCTGGGTGCTGTTGCTCTGGGTGCTGTTGCTCTGGGTGCTGTTGCTCTGTCACTGTACTGTTGCTCTGGGGTGTATTGCTCTGGGTGCTGTTGCTCTGGGTGCTGTTGCTCTGGGTGCTGTTGCTCTGGGTGCTGTTGCTCTGTCACTGTGCTGTTGCTCTGGGTGCTGTTGCTCTGGGTGCTGTTGCTCTGGGTACTGTTGCTCTGTCACTGTGCTGTTGCTCTGGGTGCTGTTGCTCTGGGTGCTGTTGCTCTGGGTGCTGTTGCTCTGGGTGCTGTTGCTCTGGGTGCTGTTGCTCTGTCACTGTGCTGTTGCTCTGGGTGCTGTTGCTCTGGGTGCTGTTGCTCTGGGTGCTGTTGCTCTGGGTGCTGTTGCTCTGGGTGCTGTTGCTCTGGGTACTGTTGCTCTGGGATGTGTTGCTCTGGGTGCTGTTGCTCTGGGGTGTATTGCTCTGGGTGCTGTTGCTCTGGGTGCTGTTGCTCTGGGTACTGTTGCTCTGGGTACTGTTGCTCTGGGTGCTGTTGCTCTGGGGTGCTGTTGCTCTGGGTGCTGTTGCTCTGGGTGCTGTTGCTCTGGGGTGTATTGCTCTGGGTGCTGTTGCTCTGGGATGTGTTGCTCTGGGTGCTGTTGCTCTGTCACTGTGCTGTTGCTCTGGGTACTGTTGCTCTGGGTGCTGTTGCTCTGGGTGCTGTTGCTCTGTCACTGTGCTGTTGCTCTGGGTACTGTTGCTCTGGGATGTGTTGCTCTGGGTGCTGTTGCTCTGGGTGCTGTTGCTCTGGGTGCTGTTGCTCTGTCACTGTGCTGTTGCTCTGGGGTGTATTGCTCTGGGTGCTGTTGCTCTGGGATGTGTTGCCCTGGGTGCTGTTGCTCTGGGTGCTGTTGCTCTGGGATGTGTTGCCCTGGGTGCTGTTGCTCTGGGATGTGTTGCTCTGGGATGTGTTGCTCTGGGATGTGTTGCTCTGGGTGCTGTTGCTCTGTCACTGTGCTGTTGCTCTGGGTTTTCCGCTGCGCTGCTCCCACACCTTCAACAGGCGGCAGCACCGAGCAGCCAGGGTAAGCCCCGCCCCCTTCCGCATCACAGCCCTAGCAACGGCCCGCAGCCAATGGGATCGCTCCGTACTGCCGGTGCGCGGCGCAGCCAATGGCGGGGCGGCGTCCGGGCTCCGCGAAGCTGTGATGGCGCCGGTGAAGCTGTGCATTCCGGGTACGGGGCCTGGGTCCGAGCGGGGCCGGGGGCCTGAACCACCGGGGCTGGGGACCGAAGGCCTGAACCACCGGGGTCTGAGCGGGGCCGGGGGCCTGAACCACCGGGGTCTGAGCGGGGCCGCGGGCCTCAACCACCGAAATCTGAGCGGGGCCTGAGCCCGGGTCCCCCTCCGGAGCCGGGCCCCCGCAGCCTGGCCTGGACCGGGGAGCCGGCACTGAGGCAGCAATTAAACAGCCACAACGGCCCCGTCAACATCAGCACAGCGCTGGCTCAGCTCAGGGGAACATAGAGAATAGGAGGAGGCCATTCAGCCCCTCCAGCCTAGCCCGCCATTCTCATCATGGCTGATCCTCTAACTCAACAACCTAATCCCACTTTCCCTCTACTTCCTTTGATCCCCTTCGCCCCCAGTGCTATATCTAACTGCTTCCTGTGGTAACAGATTCCACAGACGGACCACTCTCTGGGTGAAGAAATTTCTCCTCATCTCAGTCCCAAATGGTCTACCCCCATATGCTTGCAAAACGTCATCATTCTTGATCAAACGAGCCCGAATCTGTAATTTTCTGGATGATACGGTGATTGCTGAGCAGCAAAGCCCAGAAATGCCTTGGCTTTGGAGGACCGTAACTGCTTTTAATCTGTGAACGGGTCTCATGGGTGATGACATTGGAGTGCATAATTTGGGATGACATTGTGTCCTACTGGGGGAGTGCTCCACTGTAGGATGTGTCCTCTTGAATGTGACATTGAAGGTTCACCCCTCGGGTGAACATAAAAGATTCCAGAGCACTATTTCAAAGTCGAGTAGCGGCGTTCTCTCGAGGTGACCTGCCAATAGTTATTCCTCAACCAACATCTCTAAAGCTGGTTGTGTGGTCCATGTCACATTACTGTTTGCTGTACAAAAGAGGCTGTCCCTATATTCTTTTCCTTAAAACAGTGACTAGACTTCAGATATATTAAATTTGTTGTGAAGCACTTTAGGACTCTGATAAATGTAATTTTAAAAAAATTATAATCATCCTGCATGTATATAGCTTAATTTGTCAATATTCTGTTGCATGTCTACAGGGGAGAGATTGTGCAACATAGAGGACGGCACTCCTGGTAATGGCACGTACTCCAGACACGGATACATTTTTGCATCTTTAGCTGGATATGTGGTGAAAGAAAATGACAATGGAATGGTAAGCAAGGCACAGTCATTGATGCCACAGATAAGGTTTGAGCCAGGGCTTGGTGGGTTGTAGTTTCAAGTCCCACTCCAGAGACTTTGGGAAAAAATAATCCAGGCTCTTATTGACAGAATTTGTGTAACCTCTGCCAGTCTGTAATTGGGATGATTGCATGTAAGTTGTTTGTATTTCCTTGCCCTCTGAGTGATTTTTGTCTAATTCAAAGATAAATGCAAGCAGCAGGGTTTTTGGTGATTTTTATAAATAAAGGTTAATATTGTACAATAGCCCCAGATGTTTGAAACACAATATCTCAATCACTCGTCTCACTTACACTATCACGCGCTAAGATTAAATACAGATGAGTTTAATTATAATTCTAAAGGTGTAATTATAAAGATGTAATTTATAGCTTGTGGAGGCCTGATATTGTCGTGATTAAGTTAATACTTGAGTTGGTGTGTTAGGGTGGCATGGTGGCAGTGGTTAGCACTGCAGCCTCACAACGCCGAGAACCCGGGTTCGATCCCGACCCCGGATCACATCATCCCTGTGTCTGCGTGGGTCTCCAAGATGTGCAGGGTAGGTGGATTGGCCACGCTAAATTGCCCCTTAATTGGGGAAAATAAAGAATTAGGCACTCTAAATTTATTTTTTAAGAAAGAGTTGGTGTGAAGGTCTTTTAGAAACAAAGGACTCATAAAACTGTGTTGCCTCTTGTAGATGAATAGCCAGGGAGCTGGTTCTCAGGAGACATGGAAACTGGAACAAGTACAGTACTTTGGCTGCATTGGGAGACTTTTAACAATGATGGTTTAGTTGTTTCTCTCTGGATTTGCTTTGTTCAAGATGTTTTAAACTAGAGTTCCTGAAAATTAGTTTGTCACATGATTGCAGGGTTAACACTTTGTCTGGGGTCCCCACAGCCACGGTACCATACCAGTTGACAATTGCCATTCACTCTTACCTCTGCCCCAACTTGAGCTCAAATATTTTCCTTTGATGACTTGGTGACTACCCCAACTAAAGTATTAACTAAGAAGAAGTTAGAAATTCCTTTTTTATAATTATGGCATTTAACTTGAATCAGTATCTAATCTTTGCGTCTGATAGCGTGAGTGATTGGGATATTGCTTTTCAAATATCCAGGGCAAGTGTGTGATGATAAATAACCTCCTTTGAGGAATATGGGAGTCTAGAGATCCAGTGGCGTGCAGAGGTCTGGTGATGCCCGGGGCAAATCTTGATTGTATGCCCCAAAGACTCAAGTATAAGGCCTAATATACTGAGAAATATTATGAGAAAGGAAAACATTTTGAATATATAAACACAGATGAAACATGAAATAAACGCTTTATTCGATTTTAATATAAATCAATCAAATTTATTAAGTTCTTTTCCCCAAATGATACCTCCTGTCACAAAACACCTGAACTACTTCACTTTTTACATCAGCTGTGAGAAATTCTTTTTCAATGCTTATTAAAGCCAGGTTGGTCAGTCGCTCCTGTGACATAGAAGACCTCAGATATGTTTTTATTAATTTCAGTTTTGAAAATGACCTTTCACAGCTTGCGACTGAAAATGCGATTGTAAGCAGTAATCTGTATGAAACACACAGCGTCGGAAAGACATCCCTCCCATACTGCAGTAAAGGCTCCAGAGCATCTTTAGGATCAGGGGGAACTCTATTCCCTCCAGCTCAAAGGAGCATCACAAAATCAATAATTTTGTCATATAACTGAATTGAAACCACATCATTGTCATAATAATTTGCAAAGTCTGAACATTCCTTTTTTAATTTCTCTCTTTCTTGTTCATCTTCAATCACTCCTGAATTCAAGTTCAGAAGAAAAGAAAATCGGTCACTGAGTCTTTGAAGACGGACACTGCGGTCTTCAATTTCAGTTTTTAATCTGTTCACAATCTCTACCATTACTTTATTCATTTCTTCTTGTGCCGTCAGTCCACTATCTCTTGCTGACTCTCCAGGCATTATTCTTCTTCTCCTTGTTCGTGCAATTGGTATTCCCCAATTTTGACAATATTCATTGGCTAAATCTATTGCATTGTGGATAATTTCGTCATTCTTCAAACTCAAGATATGAATAAGTCCTCTCAGATCACAAGAAGCTTCATGGAACCCCATTTTCGGATCCTGCAAACGTTTTGAGACTTTATCCACTGATGATAAAACTGAGTAACAAAAATGTAATAAAGCTATAAACGGGAACTGTTGAATAGAGTTCAGTAGCGATCCTGCATCAGATTTAGTTTCCCTTGAAAATTCTCCTTCCAGCAGGTGTTGAAGGCTTGCAATAACGTTGTCACACTCTTCGTGGATTACTTGCACAGCATCATGGCTGGAACTCCATCTTGTGTCACACTGTCTTTTCACAGTCCGAGTGACAAATGATTTTAACACTTCCCAACGAGAAGTAGATGACGAAAAAAAAGTAGAGTTTTTCTAGAATGCCAAAAAATGTAACAACAACAGGTTGCACCTCACTTGCATGGACACAGGACAAATTGAGGCTGTGGTTCTCGCAGTTCACAAACACAGCTTTTGGGTTAACTTCAAGAATTTTTTGTTGAACACCTCCTCTCACTCCAGCCATAACTGCTGCGTTATCATATGCTTGACCACGACAGTCATTCATGGAAATTTTGTCTTCTTCCAATTTTTCCTGAATTTTATTTACCAGGCTGACTGCATCTTTCTTGTTGACTTGAAAAAATCCCAGAAATGTCTCCTTTATTTCTACTTTTCTGTTTTCATCAATATGAACGTAACGCAGAATTTCAGAAACCTGATCTTCATGGGCAATATCTGGAGTTGAATCCAGCATTATGCTAAAATATTTTGCGTCCTTAATTTCGGAAATTATATTTTTCTTGACAGTTTCACCAAGAAGATTGATTATTTCGTTTTGAATTCTGTTGGACAAGTAGGTGACACTTTTTGGTTTCTCTTTCCCTCTCTGCAAGTGTTTTGCTAAGATGTCATCATATTTGGCCAAAAGTCTGATTGTTGCTAGAAAGTTTCCTGTATTTTCACTGACTGTCTCCCCTGGCTCTGATAACCCAGATATTCCTTCTCCTCAATGTCCACGATAGGCCAGATTCTGTTTTGCCAGAAAGGATATAACCTCGACAATCCGTTCAGTTATAGCTTTCCATCTTTTCTTTTCAGCAGACATTTGCTGTTGAAGTTCAGCATCTATCGTAGTTGAATTATGGAGTCGAACTACAAGGTTCAGGTATTCCCTCATGTGAGCTCTATAAGAAGGGCTTTTCTCATGGTCAGGTATTGTTGGATTTAATTTTCTCCAAGTGGAGAAACCGTCTTCCTTTCCAAAGTTTGACACAGACAACAAATGCTCCTTTGAAAACAAAAAGCAAACAAAACAGTAGCATGCTTTCCGATATGGAGAGTATAACAACCATTTTCTCTCCACAATTTCTCCGTTTGTGGAAACTTTATCAAACCACTGTTTGGAAAATGATCTCCCATCCTTCTCAGCAAATGGACCACTTTTATTCTGATATCTTTCAGGGCCATGTTGTAATATTGTCATCTTCAAATGATCTGGAATCGGTTTCTTCAAACAGCCAAAATCGCTTCTTTGCAAAAATATGCAAATATCTTCTTTATTTTCTTCACATGGATCATCATCCTGACAACGAGACTGAGGAGAGAGAGCTTTATGTTCTGACCGAGCTGAATCCGTATCAGAAAAATCCTTCTCTGCACCCACATCATCTTTTACTTCTCCAGGTTCTCCTACTTCTTCTTTACTTCTTTTTATCCATGCATCTAATGCCCCTCTTTGATGTGACTCTTCTTCGACTCTGGCCCTCTTTTTTTTCCTGTTCTGTGCTCCACTCGGTTGTACACGAAATACTCGTAACATTTCATTTTCTATCTCAAAAACCGTAATACGCATGAGAAAATGGGAAGAAAATGGTAAACAATCGGTCAGTTGCAGATGGATAAACCATATTTCATTTCTTTGTTCCTTCGTATCAAATTATTTCACACTGATTCTCCACTGATAATTTTGTGCAATTTATATCATAGACTTGCAAATTAGTGGTATCTGTATTTGAATATTAGCATGTTAAGGAATAAATGTCTCCTATTCCGAGATTAAATGCCATAGCAGTCCTCTGATCATCCAGGCTTCACTCTTACTACATCCCACGTAAATATTTCATTAAATATCGCCAAAAAACCTATAAAAACCGTAGTTGCACCTGTTCTAGAGCTATTCACTGACCTGAGTAGGTAAAAGAACTAATCTAGATGCACAAAAAGCTGAAGAAAAGACGAGTTATGACTCGAGGAAACGCAGGAACGAACAGCCACGTCTGCTTGTTGCTTTTGATGGTTGCACCACGTACATTATGCGCATGCGTGTGGGGGGGATGGGGAGAAGGACCATTTTCTATAGACAGAAAGGGTACACCATGTTAAAGGAATAAAAGGCTAACAACTGCCTCTGCAGTGTGGTGAGCCTCCAAAAATTGATTTATCACCGCTGAAATTTTAAAATTACTATCTTATTTCCTTCTCTGGGGCAGCATGGTGGCCTAGTGGTTAGCACAACCGCCTCACGGAACTGAGGTCCCAGGTTCGATCCCGGCTCTGGGTCAATGTCCGTGTGGAGTTTGCACATTCTCCCCGTGTCTGCGTTGGTTTCGCCCCCACAACCCAAAAAATGTGCAGAGTAGGTGAATTGGCCACGCTAAATTGCCCCTTAATTGAAAAAAATAATTTGGTAATCTAAATTTAAAAAAAAAAAAATTTTTAAAAAAAATTTTTTTTTTTTTTCCTTCTCTGATTGGATGCCCCCATCCAATGGATGCCCGGGGCCAATGCACCGTCGGCCCCCCCCTCTGCACGCCACTGTAGAGATCCCATATTCTTCAAATGCTGGGTCACCCTTAAACAGTGAGATGTTTAAACTTCACCGGTGGCTGCAAAGTATCCTCATTGAGATCCATGTTTAACTCTGCATTGGCCACACAATTGAATACTGACCACAATTTAAATGCCTGTAGCCTGATAATTTGCAGGTTTTGGTGGCCATTTTCACAGTCTTAGATATCCAATATCCTCATGCTTGTACTAAACCTTGATAGTGACATCTTTCGTACAAGATGTTAAATTGAGTCTCCGTTGTCTTCCTTTATGGGTGTTAAAGAGCCCATGGCATCTTTTGAATAAGAGCAGGGGAATTCTGACCAATGTATTGCTTTGCCCAAGTCGTTAAAAACAGCTTATCTGGTTGTGCTGTAGATGTGCTCATAATGCGTTGTCTACATTACAACAGCAATTCCAATTTAAAAGTGTTTAATTGGTTGTAAAGCACTTTGGGGTATCCTGGGGTTGTGAAAGGTGCATTTATAAATTCAAGTCCTTGAGCTTGGGATCGGAGCTTAAGAGGAAATCCCTCGGGAATAGGATACCTTTGAGGGGAACCTGGACAAGTACAAGAGGGAAAAAGGAACATGCGGATCAGGTTAACTGAAGGAGAGTGAAGGGAGATTTGTGTGGAGCAGAGACACCAGTTGGACTGAACGATCTGTTTCTGTGATAACTCTGAGCTGTTATTCCCAGGTGCCACTCGTATCAGTGGTTCGAGACACAGAACCCCAACTCCTGCCAGAAGTCGGTGTTGTTGTGACATGTAAGGTAAGATGGTTTCAAACCTTTTCTCTGCGGCCCTCAGTAGAACCAAACAGGGCAGCACGGTAGCACAATGATTAGCTGTTGCTTCACAGCTCCAGGGTCCCAGGTTCAATTCCCGGCGTGGGTCACTGTCTGTGTGGAGTCTGCACGTTCTCCCTGTGTCTGCGTGGGTTTTCTCCGGGTGCTCCAGTTTCCTCCCACGAGTCCTGAAAGACGTGCTGTTAGGTAATTTGGACATTCTGAATTCTCCCTGTGTGCCTGAACAGGTGCCGGAATGTGGCGACTGGAGCTTTTCACAGTAACTTCATTGCAGTGTTAATGTATGTCTACTTGTAACAATAAAGATTATTATTATACGTATTAATTTAAAATTCCAAGTATTTAACCACCAGTACATCCTTTTTCTATGCAGTGAGTGCTGTGATTCAGGAAGCACTCCCTAAAAATGTGGGAGAAGCAGATTTGGTAGTAACATATGTAAAGGAATTGGATAAATACTTGAAAAGGAAATATTTTCAGAGCTATGAAGAAACAGTAGGTTAAGTGGTACTAATTCGATAGAATTGTAGAATTTACAGTGCAGAAGAAGGCCATTTGGACCATCGAGTCTGCACTGGCTGTTGGAAAGAGCACCCTGGGCAGGATTCTCCCAGCCCCGGCCGGGCCAGACAATCCCCGCAACCGGGCCACGCCGCCCCGACGCCAGCACGCGATTCCCTGTGGAGAATTGACGCTGGTCGCGGTCCACTGTACGTGGCCAGGCCGCCGATTCTCTGGCTCGCATGGGCCGAACGGCCGCTCTAAAAAGGCAGAGTCCCACTGGCGCCGTCCGCACCTCTGTCCGCACCTGGTCACAGCCGGCGGGAATTCTGCGCGCAGGGTCGAGGGGGCGGCCTGTGGGGGGTGGGGGCGCGACCCCACGCAGGGGGGGGCTCTGACCCGGGGCGGGGGGGGGGCCTCCGATGGGGCCAGGCCCGCGACCGGGGCCCACCAATCGGCGGGCTGGTCTCTCGCTCCCCGGGCCTATTTTCCTACGCGCCGGCCCCTGAACTCCCGCGCCATATTGCGTCGGGGCCAGCACGTTGAGGGAGGCCACCGCGCATACGCGTGTTGGTGCCGGCGCCACTGTACACGCGTGGATCCCGTGGCTCACAGTTCGCGCCGGAATGGGAGGCTGGAGCAACGTGAACTGTAGGGGCCAGAATCAGTACTCCCAGCGACCCGTTCACGCCATCGTGAAACGCACCGGCGTTTCCGACGGCGTGGACACTCTGCCACCGAATGGGAGAATCCCGCCCCCTACCCCCACCTCCACCCTATCCCTGTAACCCCACCTAACCTTTTTGGACACTAAGGGGCAATATAGCATGGCCAATCCACCTAACCTACACATTTTTGGACTGTGGAAGGAAACTGGAGCATCCGGAGGAAACCCACGCAGACACAGGAAGAACACTCTTTCAAAGGGCCAGCACAGGCAGAATGGGATGAATGGCCTCCAGCGCTGTATGATCCTTGGACGAGTCGCTTGATGTTGTGCCTTGTCCACATTCACACCAATTCTAGTTGGAAGTAAAAGAGTGATTAGTTTCTTTCCAATCTTAACTCGATGCCACGAGAGCCATTGCATAACTCAGCCCTCCACCCCATCAGAGGTTGGCTAACAGCCATTTCTTAATCCCTTTCGCATCCCTTAAATTCCACCTTGGCTGAAGAGTTGGATCCTCTCCACCACCAGAGCACAGTAGCAACAGAGTGTGCCATCTACAAGATGCACTGCAAAGATTCGACCAACTGTGACCTGTCCCACCTAGAAAATAGCAGGTGCATGAGAACACTACCACCACCAATATGTTGCACTCCCAAGTTGCACAAGATCTGATGGAAACTGTTTTGCTTTTTCTTCATTGTTGCTGGGTCAAAATCCTGAATCTGCCTCCCAAACAGTCCTGCGAGCATCTTCACCGCATGGGACTGCAGCAGTTCAAGAAGGCGGCTCACTTGCACCTTCCCAAAGACTATTGGGGATGTCCAGCAATGCCTACATCCTGAAAATGGGGAGGGGGGTTGGCGGGAGGACCTTTTACCCTGTGCTAGATTACGTGGCAAACTGTTGCTCACTTGTACTGACAGGATTGGTCCGTGTGTTAAGATTGAGATGTGCACAGTTTAAAGCCTTAAAGGTTTTAAAATTAACTTAGCTGACAGTCAATCTCTCCGATCACTATCATTGTAGCATGTCTGGAAATAGAATAATGAGTTTTTGCTCTCTATTCCCCCCCCCCCCCCCCCCCCCCCATAGCCTCCATATCACAACTAGACATTGTTTGCCGCGCCTCAAGTGTTTTGTATCACATTTAATATGAATATAAATGGACACTTTTCTTTTTATAAACAGGTGACCAGTATTAACCCTCGGTTTGCTAAAGTCCATATTCTATACGTACGATCCACTCCACTGAAAGGGACTTTTCGAGGAACCCTCAGGTAATAATAATGCAAACTGGCTCTGCACTCTGGCAGGAGAGCATGAGCCTAGTCTATAAATCTGCTTTACAACTTCCCACCAACAATGACTCAATCAGGTACCTTGTCCTCCTTTTGCCCCTTCCCTACTCTGGTTTTAGTTGTTTGGCACAACTTGAGGCAAGTAAGTGGTTAAGCTGTTGCCAATCTGCAGCCAACTGGCTGTTCAGAAGCAAGGAGGAGAGGTCTTGGAATTGTTGCGCAATGACATAGATGCACAAGTCGTTGTCTGCATTTAGGGGGCATTAAAAGTTGGCGGATTTTACTCCACAATTTTAGAATACTTCACCATAGCCCCTCATTATCTGGCGTGTTCATTTCAGCACAACAATTAACTCTCTTTAGTGAGACTGTTGTGCAGAGATTTGTATTATAGAGCTCTCTGATACACTGCCACTAACATTGCTCTGGTTTTGGTGATCAAAGACAGCCAGGATTCTGCTTCAGGAATACCTTTTAATAATGGTTTCTGTAAAAATGAATAGGCATCAAACACAACAAGGTCAGGATTAAATTGATGCTCCAGGATTTGCAACATGGAAAGATTAGTAAGGAGTGATGCTGCAGAATAACAGGCAGGCGTGAGACTGGATCCTCCCAAGAACCCTGAAATAAAAGCTAATTAGACCAAAAAATGGCAGTGCTGCATGTGCTGACGAAGGACTGCATTCATTCCACTTTCTTTCACAGTTTTGGAGGTATTCTCTGCACACTGGACAAAATTAGCACCATGTTATAATCTCGCACATCTTCAGTCTGTGGTCTGAGTCGCTACTTTTTCATTCATCTCCAGAATGTTGGCACATTGGTAAAGTCTCTAATTGTTATCCAACCTTCATTGCCCATAGATAATGGCGGTGAACCACCTTTTTGAATGCAATTGAGTGAATTACTCAGCCATTTCAGAGGTAATTCAGAGTCAACCACATTGTTGTGGATCTAGAGTCAGGTATAGACTAGGACAGATAAGGACAGCAGATTTCCTTCTCTAAAGGACTTAAATGCAGTCCAAAGATGTGCAGGTTAGGTGGATTGGCCATGCTAAATTGCCCTTAGTGTCCAAAAAAGGTTAGGAGGGGTTATTGGGTTACGGATAGGGTGGAAGTGAGTCAGTGCAGACTTGATGGGCCAAATGGTCGCCTTCTGCATTGTATGTTCTATGTAAGTGAACCTGTTGCATTTATATGATGATTGAGTAATTTCATGGTTTGCACTGATGATGCATAAGAGCTTTTTATAACAGGTTTTATTCAATTAACTGAATTTAAATTCACCAGCTACTGTGGTGGGTTTTGAGCTCATGTCTCTGGGCCAAGCCCTTGGATTCCAGTACTGTAACACTATGCTACTCTGTCCATGTCTATATGTTCTTATTTGCTAGAGAGCAGACTTATGATAGCTTCACCAATTCCAGCATGTATCACTCCCTCAAAGTATTAAATACTAGAAAACTAAAACTTTGAATATTTTAAGGACAGGAAAATGTTTTCCAGAGAGGTGGACTCGATCACAAATCATAACTTTACATTATTTTATGCAGAAGAGAAGATATTCGAGCAACAGAAAAGGACAAGGTATGCACCGTCTTTCTCTTCACTGCTTTTGGAGAAAGGTCACGTACTCCCTCTATCAGTGCCCTCTCCAGCGTTACGTTTATATGTTTGTGATGGAAACTAAAATGGTCACAGGAGTCATTCTTTCTAAATTTTTGACACCATGACTCAATCTTACCCGTTGGTCTCCGACTGAATTTGGCTGACAATGAATTCGGGATTTGACTCTCGGGGAACAAGCTGGCAACTTGTTGCAATTCGTGGCACACTTGCCTCTGGGCCAGGATGTTGTGTGTTTGAGTACACGCAAAGAGTTTGAGCTGATTGGCCATTCCCGTACTGAGGGGGGCAGCACAGTTCCCCCGGAATAGATCTGCCTTTTAAAAATTCATTCATGAGGTGTGGGTGTCACTGGCGGGAGTTAATGTGAGCACTAATTGCCTCTACCTGAGTGTCTTGCTGGGCCATTTCAGAGTGATAGATGGGACAGACTGGGAAGAGGCAGCAAGTTTCCCTCCTTAAAGGACATTGGTGAACAAATGGGTTTTACAAGAATCTGATGATTACTTGATCTCCGTTACTGACAGGAGGCTTGTATTCCAAAGTTTTAATTGAATTTAAATACTGGGATTTGAATTTGTGTCTCCAGATTTGTGTCTCCTGAATTACTTGTCCGGTGACATGATGTTACTGAGCAAATATAAAAGGTGCCATGGCATTATTTGTACAATTCTTCTGCTGTCCTACCCAACATCACCTGAAGAGCAGATTAACTAGTCAGTTATTTCAATTGATGTTTGCAGGATCTTTCTCTGCACGCATTCGAAACCATGCTTGTCAACATATTATCTGGCATTTAAATAGCTTCTTTCACAAAGTAAAATGCCCCACGGTGTTGCATCTAACAATGTCTACACTTTGAAGGTATTTCATTGGTTGTGAGGCAGTTTGGAGCATCCTCGGGTGCTGTGTCAAGGATTGTTTTTCTTATTGTAAATTTACTGTCAATTATTTTCAGATAGAAGTCTACAAATGCTTCAGACCCGGGGACATTGTTTTAGCGAAAGTGGTATCCTTTACATGTTGTTATTTGAAATCTGATTATGAGCTGCATCTCGGAATATTTGGTCGAGGAATTGCATATGGCAATGCATGTTTACTGTCCACTCCAGCACCGAGGGAATGCTGCATTGTCAGAGGTTCTCCCCTTTGGAATAAGACATTGGTGCAGTTGTTAACAAATCCGTAGTAGTGCTTGACGAAGAGCGTAAAGCTCCCAAGATGTCACGGGCCAATATACTTGGCCTCCGTAACAACAGTTACTTGTGGCGACATGGTGGTGCAGTGGTTAGCACTGCTGCCCACGGCACTGAGGACCCGGGTTCGATCCCGGCCCCATATCACTGTGTGGAGTTTGCACATTCACCTGTGTCTGCCTGGATTTCACTCCCACAGCCCAGGGATGTGCAGGGTAGGTGAATTGGCCACACTAAATTGCCCCTTAATTGGAAAAAAATAATAATTGGGCACTCTAAATTTTTTTTTTTTAAAACAAGTCACTTGAGTTCATTATCTATGCCATGTTGAAATGTTTTCGAAACAATAAGTTGCTACATAGAAAGAGACAGACAGTGGCCCATTTGTATCCAAGGCAGTATCTTGAATCAGACAGTGCCTAGAATGTTTGTTCCTCAGTCTCTGCCTTTGAACCAAGAACAAGGATATCAGCAGCCTAATGGAAGTTATTGCTCAGCTTCCTTATCCAGCCAGAATCTGAGCTGTACAGACCAGAAAGGTACTAGCGTCTGTTCCCTATTGTCTAATTTGAGATGGAGCACCTCAACATAGAACGGGAACTTAACTTGGCCTGTGGGCTCCTATTCCTTGGTATCTACCAGCCGGCCCTGCTGGGAAACACATGTGAACACTGGGCAAGGGCAGGATCTATTTTTAATATGATACTCCCAGCAGCCAACTACCTCTGGAAAAAACAGTGGGGAGATGTGATTCGCTTCACATTCCTTCTGTTCTTTGGGCAAAGAGATTTCTTCTGAATTCTCCATAGGGATTTCTTGATAACCATCTTATATTGTTGGCCTGTGGCTATACTCTTTCCGCAAGATGTAACATTCTCTCTCTCTCTATCCATTCTCTATCAAAGGTTTTCATAATTTAAAAAATCTCTACGTCATCCCTCCGGCTTTTTCAAAAGAAAACAGATGCAGCCTGTCAGTCGTTTCCTGTTATATATATCCACAGACTTCCTTGTAAATCTTCTACACACAGTTTCTATTGTCTCTTATTCATTAGTCTACTATGGGACATCCTATCAAAAGCCTTTTAAAAATCCAGATAAATTACATCCACTCATCTGCTGCATTATTAGTGCCTGCTCATAGAATTTACAGTGTAGAAGGAGGCCATTCGGCCCATCAAGTCTGCACCAGCCCTTGGAAAGAGCACCCCACGCCTCCACCCTATCCCCGTAACCCCACTCAACCACTTTGGGCACTCAGGGCAATTTAGCATGGACAATCCACCTAATCTGAACATCTTTGGACTGTGGGAGGAAACTGGAGCACCCGGAGGAAACCCACGCAGACACGGGGAGAACATGCAGACTCCGCACAGACAGTGACCCAAGCCGGGAATCGAACCTGGGACCCTGGAGCTGTGAAGCAACTGTGCTAACCGCTGTGCTGACGTGCTGCTCCCTCTGTTACCTTCTCAAAAAATTCAATAACGTTGGTCAAGGAAGATTTTCCCTTTATTAAATCCATGCTGACTATTAGTTAATATATTTCTCATTGCTAGTATCTATCAGGACGGATTCCATTATTTTTCCTCCCACAGATCAGCTGTGATTCCTTGGACTGTAATTCCCTGGACATGTTCTTACCCTCTACTTCTCTACTTAAATATAGGACTTGCATTCGCTATCCGCCAGTCATCTGCCTCAGCTCCCTCAACCCAAGATTGATTAAAAATCCATCCAGAACCCTCCGTTCTGTTTGATTTTGTTCAATGCCTCTCGTTTTATTTTAAACGCACTCGTTACTCATCTTGTCATTCTAATGATTAGACTGGACAACTTGCATTTTTATCCTTAACATGTCCTCCTAGATCTCTTTAGGTGACGCTCAGTCTAACTATCTACTGACGACTGCAGAGAATGAACTCGGTGTGGTAGTCGCACACAGTGAAGCAGGTAAGTGCATCCTAACTCGTTCTCATTTTTGAAGTATTTCTGAAGTTCATCAAACTCTTACCTTCCGGAGGACAGGATACACAGACTTAACTATGCTTGTATTCCCTCTAGTACAGAAGGTTGATGAGTGGGCTAATCGAGGTGTTATACATGAGTAAAGGAGTTGACAGAGAAACTATTTCCTTTGGTAAGGGGGCAGGGAGGTGTTCAGAACAAAAGGGGCAAGACTTTAGAATTAGAACTAGGCCATTTGGGGATGAAGTCAGGAAGAACTTTGTCACACAAAGGGCAGTGGAAATCCAGAGGTAAAGAGGAGGCGAGATTTCGGGGTGAATGTCCAGAGCTCATTGTCGAAGCAGTTGAGGTCATGGCCGCCAATCGTGGAGTATTGAAAATCAAGTGCAAAGAGGCTAGAATTGGAGCAGCGCTGTTACCTTGGCGAGTTGCAGGTGAGGAGTTGGTTACGGAGATAGGAAGGGGCAGGGCCAAAGAGGAATTTAAGATCAAGAGTAAGAGTTTTAAAATTTATGGTGTTTTGGTACTAAAGAAAACGAGCACAGGGGTGATGGGTGAATGCGATTCTGTGCAAGTTAGGATATGAACAGCAAAAATATAGATAGCTGAGGTCGAATTTATGTAAGGTAGAGATGGAAAGCTGGTCATACTCGAATAATGGGGCAGCATGGTAGCACAAGTGGACAGCACTGTGGCTTCACTGCGCCAGGATCCCAGGTTCGATTCCCTGCTGGGTCACTGTCTGTGTGGAGTCTGCACGTTCTCCCCGTGTCTGCATGGGTTTCCTCCGGGTGCTCCGGTTTCCTCCCACAATCCAAAGATGTGCAGGTTAGGTGGATTGGCCATGATAAATTGCCCTTAGTGACCAAAATAGGTTAGGAGGGGTTACGGGGATAGGGTTGGAAGTGAGGGCATCAGTGGGTCGGTGCAGACTCGATGGGCCGAATGGCTGCCTCCTGCACTGTATGTTCTATGTCTAATCACTGGCTGAATTAGTGAGAGAATCCAACCTAGCAGAAAGTGAAATCTTTATTTATCAAAGTCAAATGGGAAGGGTGAAATGAGTCATGAATTGGATCAAACTTAAAGCAAAGGAGATTAAATTCTAAACCTCTGTGTCGGCATTGATCCACATCGCTGCATATTTAAAAATATAGTCTTTTCCCTCTCTTAGGTGCACAGATGGTTCCCATCAGCTGGTGTGAGATGCAGTGCCCCAAATCCCATGGGAAAGAGTTCCGGAAAGTGGCTCGTGTGCAGCCTGAGTTCCTCCACACCTGAATCCTGTCACCAACGACGTCAAGAGCCGGTTTCTCTGCCCTTGAATGATGCCCCTCACTTCTGTGAAGCCTGTTAATGAAGCCAGTTTGTATTAAGGTTATTGTTTGACATTCTGTTCCTGTAGTTGGTTGCACAAAGGACTGAACTGAATCCAGCTGGGGACTGGCACTGGAGATAATGTCACGGTTTTTTGGTCTGCTATTTCACACAACCTGCCGTACCAAGTGTCGTTATAGAGTTTTCATTTTAAATAAAATATCTTTAGATTTTAACCAGTTTGTCATTTTCAAGTAATGTCTGTCTCCCTCTTGCATCCATGTTCCCCGTGGCATCACATCTTGACTGCTGTGGAATGCAGGTATATGAGCTGCTTCTGGACATCTTTTCAGCACCTCGAGTAACCATCCGCCAGGAGAGACTGATACAGCTCAGGCACAGAGTCTTTCAGGCTGTGTTTATGTTGGTTCTCCTCACGCCAGGAACCTGCCACAACCTTTGCTCAGCATGGCCCTAATCACCTACTATGTGGGAATCAAACCTTCTTTATTCTTTCATGGGTTGTGGGCGCCCCTGGCAAAACCAGCATTTGTTGCCCGTACCTAACTGCCCTCTGAAATGTTCAGTTCAAGAGTCAACCATATTGCTGCGGGTCTGGAGTCACATGGAGGCCCGATCGTGTGAGCTCAGCAGATTTCCTGCCCGAAAGGATGTTACTGACGCCGATGGACCTTTACCACAATCAGTGATGATTTTGTGCTGACCATTGCTGAGAGTAAATTTCAATTCCAGATTTATTAATTGAATTTAAATTCCCATCAGCTGCCGTAGGTAGAATTTGAACCCGTGTTCCCAGAGCATTAGCCTAAGTCAGAAAACTCATCCTGTTACACTTCACCTTGGGAGTTGGTGCTATCATTGATCATAGTTTGTGTGTGCGCTGTTTTAAATGAAATGAAATGAAAATCTTACATTAGAACATAGCACATACAGTGCAGAAGGAGGCCATTCAGCCCATCGAGTCTGCACCGACCACTTAAACCCTCACTTCCACCCTATCTCTGTAACCCAATAACCCCTCCTAATCTTTTTGGACACTAAGGGCAATTTATCACGGCCAATCCACCTAACCTGCAAGTCTTTGGACTGTGGGAGGAAACCGGAGCACCCGGAGGAAACCCACGCACACACAGGGTGTTGTGTTAGGTACACTGGTCTGACACTGGCTGTAACTGGATGCAGTTTAGATCAGAAAGATACCCCAGACATTGAAGTTAGTTCAATCAGGTTTATTGAACTAATAGCACAGTTAGCACAGTTCTCTGTGAGTTCGACTCTCTGCTAACTTAAGTGTGGTTACTCTGTCTGACTGAACCAGACTAGCTCTTAGCTACGTGATGGAGGTGTGAGATTGTAACAACACCCTTAACTGACTCTCTAGATGTTCATCAGTGGAAAGAGGCGGAGCGTGAGTGCCTCGTGTCTTTTATAGTCAGATCCCACCCCTGAGTGTCCTGCCTGTTTATTGGTCATGTCCTGTTCTCTGTGTCCATTAGCTGCTTATCTGTATATCATTATGTTTGTGTGTGTGTGCGCCTGCATATCATGACAATGGGGTGAACGTGCATACTCCGCACAGACAGTGACCCAGCAGGGAATCGAGCCTGGGATCCTGGCACTGTGAAGCCACAGTGCCATCCACTTGTGTTACCGTGCTGCCATTCTTCAGTTTCTTAATTTGCTGAATAGAAATATATGCCACATGATCCAGGATAAGCACTGGAAGTTTTAATTTCACAGCTATTATTTATGCTGAGGGAGAATTGCTTGAACCTCCATTTCAGAAGGTAATCTATAATGAAGGTCATTTGTTATATTCTGGCTCCTTCATCGGAAAAAAATCCGAACAGACTGCTGATAAATATACTGAAACTGAAATTATCAGAGGAGTTCGGCGTGTGGGTAACGCTCAGTTTGTGAAGCTAAAGGAAAAGACGTGCAATTTAAAGCTTCTATTACAACCTCCAGATAGTTAGAAGCAGAAAAAAAAACACTTTTATGAAATACATTGACTGTTGTAGGAAAATACAGGGAGCAAGATGCCACACACAACACTGAGATAATTTGGTGATGTTATAGTGGGCTAAATATCGGTCAGGACATTTGTGAGATCTCCCCTGCCGTTGGGAATCGCACCATGGGACCTTTTAACATTCACCTGAGAAGGCAAACCTCTGAAATAAAATGCTGTGCTCGCTCCCTCGGTCCTCGCATTGGGCGAACCTGGATTTTTTTGCTCCGGCCTCTTAAGTTGGACTTCAGCTGGAGTTCTCAACCTTTTATTTTTAATATAAATTTAGTGCACCCAATTCATTTTTTTCCAATTTAGCATAGCCAATCCACCTATCCTGCACATCTTTGGGTTGTGGGGGCGAAACTCACGCAGACACAGGGGAGAATGTGCAAACTCCACGCGGACAGTGACCCAGAGCCGGGATCGAACCTTGGACCTCGGCGCCGTGGGGCAACAGGGCTAACCCACTGCGCCAACCGTGCTGCCCTGTTCTCAACCTTCTGACTCAGAGGTGAAAGTGCCACCTACTGAGACTTTGTGCATGTCAACAAATGTTAACTGATTTGTTGATGTCCATTTCATATGACCCTTGTTTGGACCTGTGTCCACCTTGATACTCTTTAATTTGAACCAGTGTCTCAGGTTGAATGGTGCTGTGTATCTTTAATACCTCGGTATGGTCACCTCTCGGTTACCTCCTTTCAAAAGGCTGAAAAGCCCAAGCTTCTCTCCATCTCTGTTTGGAACTCTGTCCCTGTGCTGGAGATCAGGAACCCTTTTAATGTAACAGAATGTCCCAACGCATTTCACACAGGAGATGGTGAAAGGAGTGAGTGAAAAGAAGGTAACCTTCAAATGCAGGAAGGAAGGTGGTTTGTGCAGGAGGTTCCTGTGACTGGGATGCTGTACGAAGGCTGGTGTAGCTGTGAAGAGTGCACAGGAGGCCAGATTCGTAGGCCCAAAAGAATTCCCTTCCTCCTTTCCACCCCGCTCTTCTTTTAAGATGGTCCTTAAAGCGTACATAGGTGGCCAAGGTTTTAGCCACCTATACTAATATCCTCTTCAGCTTGGTGTCAAATTGACACTCCTATGAAACACTCCAGGATGTTTTCTCTACATTAAAGTTGCTATGTAAGTGCAAATTGTCGCTGTAAAGCTGGTGCAAGGAGCAAAGATGGAGCGAGGCAGTGAAGGAGCTTTTGGAGGGTATGGCATCAGGAGATGCGATGAGAGTAATGGGTGAACAGTGTTTGATGCAGGGCACGAAGCGATAGCCTAATTTTGGACAAATTGAAATTTATGTTGGTTGAGGAGTGTGTTGGGAAAATAAAGTCAATGAAAGTTCAGCTACTTGTTCTGTATTGGATGTATATATATTGGGGGTGGGGGCAAAGAATTTGGGAGTAATGATTAAGGCAGAAATGTGGATAATATATGGCCCAAGATGGAAGGTTGAGAAGTGTAAATGCCTTTGGTTTCCATTATTCCTTTGGAACTGTGGGGAGGGGTTGCCTCTTTTCTTTGACCTTTGGGTGTGGGCTCTGGCCAGGGGCAACCTCACTAATAGTTAGATCTTAGCTACTGAACGGGAGTGAAGTGGGGGATGGGGCCAGAGGGATTTCCGGTGGAGTTTCACAAGATGTTTGTGTGACAGCTGGTGCAGTTATTAGCGGGGGTGTTTTGAGGGCTCGGTAACATGGGACAAGTATCAATCTCACTGCTATTAGAAAAGGATAAGGACCCCACGGAGTGTGAGTCGTACCACCCTATTTCTCTACTTCATGTGGATGCCAAGATATTGGCCAAAATGTCAGCACGGAGGCCGGAATGAAGTTTTCCTCAAGTTGTCGGGGAAGATCAGACGGATTTTGTTGAAGACCGGCAATTATCGTCTAATTTGCACCGATTGCTGAATGTGGGGCTTTACCCGTCTGAGGGACTTGACCCAGAGGTAATCGTCGCATTAGATGCAGAGATGACATGCGACAGGGTATCTTTTTGCGGTCTTGGAGAAGTTTGGGTTGCGGCCCAAGTTTGTGTCTTGGATACGACAGTTGTATAAGGCCCACACCAATAATGCAAGCTTGAGGTATTTCTAATTACAAAGGGAAACGAGACGGGGGTCTCCATAACATGGTGTCCCCATAATCCCCCATTTTGTTTGCATCGCCAACAGAGCCTTTGCATCGCCTTGAGGCATTCAGAAAGTGGCGGGGGATAGCGAGGGGCGGGGGATAGCGAGGGGCGGGGGATAGCGAGGGGCGGGGGATAGCGAGGGGCGGGGGATAGCGAGGGGCGGGGGATAGCGAGGGGCGGGGATAGCCAGGGGCGGGGGATAGCCAGGGGCGGGGGATAGCCAGGGGAGGGGGGTAGCGAGGGGAGGGGGGTAGCGAGGGGAGGGGGGTAGCGAGGGGAGGGGGGTAGCCAGGGGCGGGGGATAGCGAGGGGAGGGGGTGGCGAGGGGAGGGGGGTAGCGAGGGGAGGGGGGTAGCGAGGGGAGGGGGGGGTAGCGAGGGGAGGGGGGATAGCGAGGGGCGGGGGGTAGCGAGGGGCGGGGGATAGCGAGGGGAGGGGGTGGCGAGGGGAGGGGGGTAGCGAGGGGAGGGGGATAGCGAGGGGAGGGGGATAGCGAGGGGAGGGGGATAGCGAGGGGAGGGGGATAGCGAGGGGAGGGGGATAGCGAGGGGAGGGGGATAGCGAGGGGAGGAGGGTAGCGAGGGGCGGGGGATAGCGAGGGGAGGGGGATAGCGAGGGGCGGGGGATAGCGAGGGGAGGGGATAGCGAGGGGCGGGGGGTAGCGAGGGGAGGGGATAGCGAGGGGAGGGGGATAGCGAGGGGCGGGGGATAGCGAGGGGAGGGGGTAGCGAGGGGCGGGGGATAGCGAGGGGCGGGGGATAGCGAGGGGAGGGGATAGCGAGGGGCGGGGGGTAGCGAGGGGAGGGGGATAGCGAGGGGAGGGGGATAGCGAGGGGAGGGGATAGCGAGGGGCGGGGGATAGCGAGGGGAGGGGGATAGCGAGGGGAGGGGGATAGCGAGGGGAGGGGGATAGCGAGGGGCGGGGGATAGCGAGGGGAGGAGGGTAGCGAGGGGAGGGGGGTAGCGAGGGGCGGGGGATAGCGAGGGGAGGGGGATAGCGAGGGGCGGGGGATAGCGAGGGGAGGGGGATAGCGAGGGGAGGGGGGTAGCGAGGGGAGGGGGGTAGCGAGGGGAGGGGGGTAGCGAGGGGCGGGGGATAGCGAGGGGAGGGGGATAGCGAGGGGAGGGGGGTAGCGAGGGGAGGGGGGTAGCGAGGGGAGGGGGGTAGCGAGGGGAGGGGTAGCGAGGGCCGGGGGGTAGCGAGGGGAGGGGGGTAGCGAGGGGAGGGGGATAGCGAGGGGAGGGGTAGCGGGGGCGGGGTAGCGAGGGGGGGGGGGGGGGGCGAGGGGCGGGGGATAGCGAGGGGAGGGGGGGGGGTAGCGAGGGGCGGGGGATAGCGAGGGCGGGGGGGGGGGGATAGCGAGGGGAGGGGATAGCGAGCGAGGGGGAGGGGGGAAA